>NW_017975050.1:0-2445 GCF_001876935.1 Asparagus officinalis
AATGGCGAACATGGCTATAGCTGATCCGTCCACGATGGAAGACGACGATCAAATGCCAACATGGGAAGAACCGTGGGTTCATCACCTGAACATACAGTATGGTAATAGGTTCGAACAGAGAGAACCCCCCACTGAAGATAAAATAGTCCAAGTTAACATGGGCGACGAGGCTAACCCAAAGCCGATATTCATCAGCGATAGTCTTCCCTCAAATGAGAAGGAGGAACTAATCGCTCTCATCAGGGAATACATTGACGTCTTCGCTTGGAACTATGAAGATATGCCAGCGGATGCCAAACCTGTCAAACAACAGCAAAGACGGTTTCGTCCGCAGATAATGGAAGCCATTGAGGCAGAGGTTAAGAAATTGATCGAATCGGGATTTATCCGAGAGGAGCAACATCCAGATTGGCTAGCCAATATCGTTCCAGTCATAAAGAAGAACGGTAAAATCAGGATCTGTATCGACTTCAGGGACCTGAACACGGCATCTCCAAAAGACGACTTCCCTCTCCTAATCACAGATGTCATTATTGACAATACATGTAGATTTGAGAGAATGTCTTTCATGGATGGTTTTTCAGGATATAACCAAATCAAGATGCACCCAGATGACGAGAAGCATACAACGTTCAGAACGCCCCTCGATGTCTTTTGCTACACCGTGATGCCTTTCGGTCTAAAGAATGCAGGTGCCACATACCAACAAGCAATGACTAAGATTTTCCAAGAACATCTCAGGAAAACAGTCGAGTGCTACGTTGATGATTTGGTTGAAAAAAGCCGCAACAAAGAAGATCACATCAAGGACTTCAAGACGATGTTCGATCTCATGCGGAGTCATTAATTGAAGATGAACCCCACTAAATCCCACGTACCAGCGAGCGATGACTAAGATTTTCCAAGAACATCTCAGGAAAACAGTCGAATTCTACGTTGATGATTTGGTTGAAAAAAGCCGTAACAAAGAAGATCACATCAAGGACTTGAAGACGATGTTCGATCTCATGCGGAGCCATCAGTTGAAGATGAACCCCACTAAATCCTTCATTGGAATGTCCAGCGGAAAATTCCTTGGATTCGTCGTCACCACTAAAGGTATACATATCAATCCTGATAAGGTAAAGGCGATACACGAACTGCGACCCCTAGAAATCTAAGAGAGCTCAGAGGATTGCAAGGACGCTTAGCTTACATTCGGCGGTTCATCTCAAATCTTTCTGGGAAGTGCCAACCGTTCTCTAAACTAAACAAGAAAGGCGTGTCATTTATTTGGGATGACGCTTGCCAAAAAGCATTCGAAGATATCAAAACATATCTGGCGAAGGTGGCTATTTATAGGCAATGGGAGCACCTAGGGTGCCTAGACACCCCTGGGGTGTCTAGGAAAAGCCTAGACACCCCTGGGGTGTCCAGGCTTTTCCTAGACACCCTTGGGGTGTTTCGACTTTCCCGAGACACCCCGGGTGTCCCAACTCAGCCTGAGATGCTCCGTTGCGTATGTTTGATTGTTTTCGCCGTAAATTCTTCGTCCGAACTCGGATTTGAGTGATTCCAAGTGCGTTGGAAACTTAACGAAGAGTTCTATCTACTCCAATGGTTGGATTATCTGTAGAATGAACGAGACTCAAAGGGCATTGTCCTTTTTGTGAACATCGCCGGGTTCCTGGTTGGCCCGGGTCTTCGTTGTTCCGAAATCCTATCAGCTCACGTAGTTCGTCGATTCACTTCAATCGTTCATCGACGTCAATCGAACTCCTGTGGATCGGATAGTGACGTTCATCGTTGCTCTTTAACACTGAACCGTTCGTGGAGACCTATAGGCAATTTTCGATGCCTACAGAGCTTTGGAGGCAGCAGGCTATAGGGTGACCTTGGCAGATGCACGCTTGAAGGTTACATTTGGGTCCATGATTGTGATGAAGGGCGTCAGAAATGTAGTTAGCTTCAACTCTTGGCTCCTTTGATTTTCGGTCTATTCGATGCTTTGACGAATAGCCGAAGTTCTTCCGGCGCTGCGTTTATCGCTTGTCCGTCGTCGGAGTCTCGAGTCTGCAGCTGATGAATTGAGTTTGGCCCGTGTCATTGAGTTGACTTTGGACTACCTCCGTCACATTGTGTTGACTTAGGGTTTCGGATCACCGTGTGTTGATTTTTTGTCGCAACGCGTTGACCGGCGTTGACCTAGGGTTACGCGTTGACCGACGTCGACCCTAGGGTTTTGAATCGTCAAACGTTGACTTTGGTTGCAACGCGTTGACTAGCGTTGACCTAGGGTTACGCGTTGATCAGCGTTGACCCTAGGGTTTTGAATCGTCAAACGTTGACTTTGGTTGCAATGCGTTGACTGGCGTTGACCTAGGGTTACGCGTTGATCGGCGTTGACCCTAGGGTTTCAAATCGTCAAACGTTGACTTTGGTTGCAACGCGTTGACTGGCGTTGAC
>NW_017975051.1:0-866 GCF_001876935.1 Asparagus officinalis
CATTGAATTTGCTTTTTGTTCCAACATAGGAGGCCCATATGATTTATTTGATTTTCACAAGAAAATCAAAATCGAATTGCAAAAGCCTAGTCCGGTCCAATTTGATTTTTCAAAACTAAATCAAGTTCGGCCCATGTGGATCTTCATTTGATTTCAACAAGCAAGTAGAACCATTTGATTTTCATTTGATTTCCAACTTAGTTCAAGTCTGGTCTTCACTAGAGCACATTCCACATTTCATCAAAAGCCAAGTCTTCAGCAGCTGTTCGGCCCATCATGATTTTGCAGCACTAATTCACTTCAATTGATTTCAAAAAGTCCGGTCTATTAAATCTCCAACTGCAGCAAACAAGTCCAGCTCTTATGGAACTTCCCATTTGATTTTCAAAATAGCAAGGTCCGGCCCATAGAAAAAAAAATCAACAACCAAGTCCAAATCAATATCCGGCCCAATTGATTTTTCTAAAAACCGAAATGAAGAGCAACCTTTGAAACCAGCCCAATGACAAACAGCAACCGATTTTTATTAGGTCCGGCCCAATTGATTCAGCTGCAGCAACTTGTCCGGTCCCAATTAAATCCTTTGGAGATCAAAATATGCAGCACACACTCCCTTGTCCATCAGCAGGTCCGGTCATGCATATCCGGCCCATTTGATTCAAAAAAATCACAATCTAAGTTGTAGCAGCATTCAAGTCCGGTTCTTCAAGCTTCCCATTTGTGTAGTCATTTTTTTATGGGCTTTGGGCCTTCAATTCGAAAATTTCCTCTTTTAAACTTTTGCTTCATGGGCTTCTAAAATGCTACAAAATAGAGAAGAGAGATTTTGAGGGGTTTTTACATTTAATAATATTTATTTATATTTT
>NW_017975051.1:1105-2445 GCF_001876935.1 Asparagus officinalis
GTGCCCATTTTTCGCACTCTTCTTTTACAATTTTTTTTTTTTTGTATATGTATATATATTTTGAAAAATATGTAAATCAAGACACTTTGAAAAATTATTTTCAACTTTAAGCTGAGCATGCAAAAATTTCATTATTTTAAATAAAATTCCAAGTTAAGGCTTAAGTAAAGTATACTACTTTGAAAATCATTTCTTAAGAAATTTATTTAGAGTTTTCATAAAAAGTGAACTTAAGTAAATAACTAACTAGGGGTTAGAAAATTTCAAATTTATCAAATAAATTAATTATTACATAACTCTATCAATTTGGCAAGTGATGATATTTTTATAAATTTTTTTAAGGAAAAGAAAAAAATAACAAAAATGCACTAAAATTGTAAAATGAAGAGAAAAAAATAACTAATTCCCACCCCCACACCTAAATTTTGCATTGTCCTCAATGCAAACTCTATGATGCATAAAGTAAAGCAGATAAGAAGTGAAGCACTTATATTTGGTCGGCTGATAAAAATCTGCAATTACCTTTGGTCTGAGGAGGATGAAAACAAAAATTTATTCTTTTTTTCTTTTTTTTCTTTTTTTCTTTTTTTTCTTTTCTTTTTTCTTTTTTTTCTTTTTTTTCTTTTTTTTTCTTCTTTTCTTCTTTTTTTTTTTTGAAAACTGAACAAGAAACTCTCACATGAGAGAAGAATAAATTCTTTTTATTATTCTGAAATAAACAAAATAAACAATGTAGAATGAAATATTCAGCATGAAGAGTTCCTGTTCTACATTGACTCCTACCTTACTGTTGAAAATTCTTCCCCGGATTTTAAACAAATTCAGAATGATATAATTAATAATGTGAATTTCCAAGCGTTTCGGGGTGTTCAGTAATTCATGCAATAAGGTAAGGTAGGTATTATTGGTGTCATGTATTTTGTATTTCTTAATGAACTTAGACTCTTGTACTGTGAAGTTTTGTTTTCCAACAACCAATTCTTCTGTGAAGTTCTGAAAATGTGGTTGTTGATTATTCTCCAAGAATCTAAGTTCATCAAAAAAGAGTTCTTCAAAATTTAATTCAAAGCAGCAAATGTTTAACATATTTTTATTATTCTCAAGGACCTGATCTGCTTCTTCTAAAAACTCTAACTCTTCATCAAAAATTTCCTCAAAACTTAAATCACACTCTTCTTCTTCTTCTTCTTCTGATCTTTCCTGGATGTAGTTTATTTCTAGAGGCTGATTATTTGGTTGATCCTCTGGATTAAAAATGTTGAGATCAGCAATCAAATTCCCAAAGGACAGTTTCATTTGACCAGTTCTACAGTTAATGAGAGCATTAGAAGTGGCTAAGA
>NW_017975052.1:0-2852 GCF_001876935.1 Asparagus officinalis
CATCATTCTATTATGCTCATTGTAACTCCTTCGTTTGTAGAATCAACTCTTAAAGAGCCTCTTAGCTTGCACCCGCCGTCTTCTGAAGCTTTAATTGAAAAAGCCTCTAATGTAGCGGGTGCATCAACAGCTACCATTCCTGAATCAACCTTGGTTGTTCCGGAAATCAGGTTACCATTCTCGGGTGAACTAAGTCATGCTGAAGGTTCTTCCATCGAACTTGGTATGTCTTAATTTGTTGTTTTGTATGTATATATATGTCCTGTACTGACCTATTTGCCTTCATCGTAGTTCCTTCATCATCATTATCAGATCGCATCCGAGCTTTGTTAGCAGACGAGGATCCGGATAAAGCCGGCATTTGCTCTGATCTCGACGGCTTCATCTCCTTTTTGAATTCTATGGTTGATCGTATTCTCTCCAAAGGATCGCGATTTGAGAGTTTTAAGAAACCTCTTGACCGCTATATATCAGGGATCCGTGATGAAGGATATAATGATTTAGCCGATTCGATCAACGCCTACATGGTTGACTTGAAGGGATCCGTGATGAAGGATATAATGATTTAGCCGATTCGATCAACGCCTACATGGTTGACTTGAAGCAACTTGTTGACCTTCTGAGGGGTCTTCGCACTGAAAACGTACCTTCCTACATTGCTTCTCGCATGGACTCCAAGCTACAAGCGTTGCGTGATTCCCAAACATCAGCTAATCTCGAGCTCCAACAGCTAAGAGCCCACAGCGATAAACTTAGGATGAATGTTGGCAAGAGAATACAAGCCCAGGTTAACCTACGTCGGGATTTAGAATCGAGTCGAGCAGAAATAGCTCGCTTAGAGGAGGAACTTGCAATGGCCAAGGATGCTCATGATGTCTTGGAGTCCGAGTTGAAGCGGGAAATTCACACTGAAGGCAACTTATTACAGCAACTGAACCTTCAAGACCAAATGATTGCTGAAAAGGAACAAGAGGTCGCCGCGCTTCACAACGTTGACGAAGAAGCCTTTAAAATCAAATTGGCAGCTGAGCTTGAACATGCTCGTGCGTTAGAGCTGTCAAAACTTGAAAATCAGATTAGTCAGTATAAACTTTTGTAATTGGAGGACATATATTTTTGTAGCTTTGTTTGAAAATTCTTGGTCAACATAGTGAACCTTTTTGCTCATTATATTGAATCTTTTTGCTCATTGAGGTTTTTTTTTTATTATGATTACTCATTCTTATTTAGAATAAATAACCATAATACTTATAGGATTTTTGGCAAATCCTCAGCCATCAACGGATTTGATATACCTTTACCGATTACCGTTTGAATCGGGCTAGTATGTGAATTATCTAAGTCCGTTTCACATATAACGTTGCGCTAAAAGAATTAAACTCTTTTAGACTTTGAACTACACTATTGAATATGTAGGCTACATGTGTTAGATGTAGGCTTATCTCTAATAAGGGATAGAGATAACATCCCCCATGTACAAACGACATGGATTTTAGAATGAGAATAGGTTATATTTCCTATACAGGAAAATAAACCCAGAATTGGAGAGAAAAAGAATTGCATATTCTGTTTCTCAATCTCTTGTTTGTTGGTAGAGATAAACCCGGAATCGGAGAGGAATAATTTTATATTCTATCTCCTGGTCTCTTGTTTGTTGGTAGAGATAAACCCAGAATCGGAGAGGAAGAATTTTATATTCTATCTCCTGGTCTCTTGTTTGTTGGTAGAGATAAACCCAGAATCGGAGAGGAAGAATTTTATATTCTATCTCCTGGTGAAAAGGAAACTTAAAGTGGAATCTCCACTTAGAGAATCTAGATTGGTTTGAATAATCCTAACTGTCATAAGGTTTGATTACTCAATTCAAAAGTGGACCTTTCGTTCGCAAACAAAATGAATCGAAAGGAGATTTTGGCTGTGGTCCTAACTGTAGTAAGGTTTGACCAAGTGGGGGTTTTGAGATGATCCTAACTTGTAGGAAGGTTGGATCATTTAATTTGTGGACCTCTCGTTCATTGAAAGAATCGAGAGGGGATTTTGGCTTTGGTCCTAACTGTTCAAAGGTTTGACCAAATGGGTTGTGGGAATTTAAATAACTTTAATTCATGACAGATTTTAGTGTACCCTTTGTCGATCGATTTGATCGGTGAGGGTTTTTGTGAGGAAAGATTAATTGTGATTAAATCTCATCTCAACAAAAGTAATGCGAGGATCTTAATTATTTTTATAACAATTAAGAATAGATTATTCACATGATCAGTTTTCATTTAGAATAATCAACTGATATCGGGTTATCCTGAAATATCCTACATAGGATTCTCTAGGAACTTCCCGTTTTACATAGGTTATCCTGAACGTATTACGGATAATACTTTTTCAGGAACTTCCCATTTATCGGCATCATCAATTTGTTACCATCCTGAGTAATCAGGCGATAGGCACCGTTTGAGTAGACTGTTTCTATCACAAACGGTCCTTCCCATTTTGGTTCAAATTTGCCTTTCTTCTTAGAAGTGAGAATCATAGGTCTTCGAACGGCGAGAACTAGATCTCCTTCTTTAAAGCTTCGTCGTCGGACCTTTTTATCGAAAGCCCGAGAAATTCTAGCTTGATAAAACTCGATTTGTTGTTGAGCTTCCAAGCGTTTCTCATCTAACATCTCTAATTCCTCGAGACGTTTCTGATGATGTTCTTCCGTCGTCATTCCCGTTACGAGAGCGATACAGAGAGAAGGAATCTGCACTTCCAATGGAAGAACGGCTTCACATCCATACGTTAAAGCGTACGGGGTGGCTCCGGTAGGCGTGCGGACGGTCGTACGATAAGCCCAGAGAGCTTCGCCGAGTTTGTCA
>NW_017975053.1:0-3200 GCF_001876935.1 Asparagus officinalis
TCAAATCCGTTGAAAGGCTGGGGGTTAGCCAAAAACCCCAAAGTCAACGCCTAACACGCGTCGCCGGGTTGTCTATTCCCGCGAGAAAGATGAAGTCTACGTAGTCAATATCGTAGCACTAAGAGCGTTAACTCTCTTAGCACAACGTCACATGCGGAACGGACTTGAACAATCCGCATGCTAGCCCGACTCAAACGGTAGTCGGTAAAGGCTTATCAAACCCGTTGATGGCTGAGGGTTTGCCAAAAATCCTATAAATACGAGAGTCACTAACGCATCAGCTTCATTAGTTGGTCTCGTGACCGGAGCATCCAACGACATTCGAAACCCTAGGGTCAACGCCGGTCAACGCGTAACCCTAGGTCAACGCCAGTCAACACGTTGCGAGCAAAAATTCAACGTACGACGTTCGAAACCCTAGGGTTAACGCCGGTCAACGCGTAACTCTGGGTCAACGCCAATCAATGCGTTGCAACGAAAGAATCACCACTCCGAAAGGTATACGAGTATAAACTGCTTCTCAATCCTCCAACAGGTGCATGAGGTTAAACTGCTTCTTAAATACCCATAAGGTATATGAGTTTATAAACTGTTTCCCTAATTTTTGAGAAGTTCCCTGGAGATGTTTTCCCATAAATTATTCCTTAAGGATAACTCAACAATACAACGCGGACAACGCGTTGCAGATAAAGACTCGACAGCCAAACAATCGGTATTGGTCAGCTAAATCAGCGAACCGACTTCCAAAGTTTCAAAAATTGCGCGACAACGGTCAGATAAATGCAGCACCGAAACTCTTTTTCCAACATTCGACAAAAGAAATAGGCCTGGAGAATTGAAGGAATCAAGAACGGAGGTCATATTCAAGGTGCCCATTACACCGACTGAAGGGTGGGGGACAATCATATCCAAATATTTCCAGACTCTTCTATAAAAGAACGAGACTGAATAACTTTGGAGGGTATCTGTAGGATTAAAATTGCTCATAGTCCCTTTAGCTTCCAGCTCGCGCCACAAACGACAAACAAGCGAGGCAACCCCCCCCCTCTACGAGATTTGACTAATGTACGCAAGCAACGGAATACGTCCATTCCGCCGTGCGGGATCAAAGCCAAGTGTTCGAAGAATGTCAACGAGTATCCAACCAAGGCGGGATACTCGGACGAATCATGATCGCACATCAAGATCGATTTCGCGTACTCGAAACTCAGAAGTAGATTTACTGCCTAACCGGTGGATCCGGATTTACTGCCAAATCAGATCAACGAATCAAGTCTGGATAAAATCAACCACAAAATCGAATCCGCAACCTATCAACCGCAGAACCGCGAAAACTGGGCACAAAAGAGGCAAAACGACAAACACCTGGAGGTCGGCTCACCGCAGCCACCAAGGAGCTCAGTGGCCGAGCCAGCCTAGGTGGCCTCGGTAGCCGACTGCCACCAGGTGGTGGGCCCTCGGTGGCCGAGCCACCTATAGGTGGCTTCGGCGGCCACCTTTGGTGCTCGGCCACCACCGAGCCACCAAGAGGTGGTTCTCGCGGGCCCGAGCCCCACCATCGTGGGCGGCGATGCCACTTCGTGGCTGGGCCACCCTGTGCCAAGGCCACAGTGAGGGTAGCCTATAAATAGGCCACCCCCTTGTTCATTGAGAGGTTAGGAAATTTTGAGGCGGAAGCTCTGCCGGATCAAGACTCGAAACTTAAAAAAGATTTGGAGCTTTGGGATTTCGGGGACTCACTCTTCCAGATCTGGTGCTCAACGCATCGCAACGCCAAAAAAGGCAGGTGTTCGCAGAGGAGGACGGATCTCAGGATCTACGCAGACGTACTCTCGGATTCTAAGCTTGCGTCTTAGATCCCGAGACTTGAGACGATTGTTTTCTTGGTGAATCAATCCTCCCCGGCTATTATTTCCTTTGTGGATAAAAATACCCGTCGTACGGCTTAGATCTGATCGGATCTAGATCTCGCGGTGGTCCACGGATAAACCCCGGCGCAGGCAAAGAACCCACACAAAACAAGAAACCGCAAAACAGGATCTTGCGATTTGTTCGACAAATAAGGAGAAAGTTGTAATTTTCTTTATTTCTTGTGTTATTTGATTTTCGTTGTAACCGGATCTAAAAAAGACCGGATCTTTGTAATCGATAAACTATTACAAGAATTTGCAATGGAATCAATGATGAAGAAAACAACTATTTTTCCCGCGAACAGCGAGGTGCTGTCAAATTGACCAGTCAACCACGAATTTCAGAGGAGAATCATCAGAGCTTGGCGAACACTTTCATAAAGAAAGCCCCTTCGAAAGGTTTGTGATTCTTTTCCCTTCTTTCCTCCGGATTAAACTTGGTTTTAATCTCGAGAAGAGCCACAATCTCGCTTGGTCGTGATTGTTGCTTCCGTAATTGTTTCCCTCGTGAAACAAGAGCGTAATTATATTGTCGATCGGCTTTGGTCTGCGGTGGTCCACGGACTAACGCGTCCCCGGCACAGGCAAAGATCCCACGCAAAGCAGCGGGAGATAAACTACTGCTGCGTTTTGTTTGATAAAGTTGTAATCTTTATTTTTCGTTGTAAGAAGATCTTATAAAAAGATCAACTCTCTTTTCAGTTTGAACTTGTAATCGATAAACGGTGTAACAGGTTTGAAAACAATGGAAAAGGCAACTTTTGACACAAACAAACTGGCGACCACAGTGGGAGCCGACAGCTTTTTTGCAAAAGCTGTAGTGTCGCAACCAAAGATCGTCATACCGATCAACGAGAAGGTCGAGTACGAGTTCGACCAAACAAAATACGAAGAGTACTTATCCTCCTCTTCCCGATCATCCTCCCCTCGTAGGAATAGGAGAAACTCTACAAAGAAAGGGCGAGGACATTTGGATTTGAAGGTTCAAAATCAAGAACCTCATCCCGCAGCGGTTCAAAAGACTCAAGAGAGGTATACGAAAGAGAGACTTAGTTTGTGTTGGAGCCAGTACTAAGTCATCGTTTAGCCCTAGCTGGCTCCACAAAATATACAAAAGTGCCTTGTTGCGTCCCTCTTATGACTTCAGATTGCGCTTCGTTAGGGCGGATTCGCATCCACGTCGGATCGGCAGGCCTTGGCCAATTGGCGTGCTAGGCATTGACGCCGTCTTTGACAGCGCCCTTCTTGGATAAAGTTGGCTCGGCCTTGATAATTCAGTTTCACGAAGGA
>NW_017975054.1:0-2439 GCF_001876935.1 Asparagus officinalis
AGATGTTTGTGAAGAAGGAAGACTCTCTCTTTTGCTCTAATTCACCAAAAGCTTAAGTCTTTTCTGCTCTAATCTACCGTCTCTCTCCTGGATGCTCTCTAATCAGCCCCCTTTTGTAACTGCCGTCCCACTACTTAAATACTATCTTTTTATGAGGTTAGTGGGCATGATTTTCGCTTGTAACTATTTCCCCCACGTTCATAAGTGACCCCCAGCAGTTAATAAGTCATGTGGGCTGCACAAAACTCGAGAAAACTGTCAAAAATGATGTGTTCAACTTCCCAGTGGCCGCGACAGTACGTGGTGTCGCGCATTGCCGCGGCAGTTACCACTGCCGCGCACCTCTCGAGTATTTTGGCTCTAACTTCCTCGTCCGATGTCGGAATGAGGTGATCTAAGATGCGTTGGAAAGTTGACGAAGAGATCTACAACTTTTGTCTTTTAAGCTTCTTCAGATTTGGATCATATCATGGCTTAAATGTGCAATATATTACCGCGACAGTATACACTGCCGCGCACCTCCGATGCAGTTTGCGACCTCTCGGGTATTTTGGCTCTAACTTCCTCGTCCGATGTCGGAATGAGGTGATCCAAGATGCGTTGGAAAGCTATCGAAGAGATCTACAACTTCACATTGGCGCTTCACTATGTTTATTTGCACAACACCTTGTACTGTCGCGCTGTTGCCGTGGCAGTGTACACTGCCGCGCACCTCCGATGCAGTTTGCGATCTCTCGGGTATTTTGGCTCTAACTTTCTCGTCCGATGTCGGAATGAGGTGATCCAAGATGCGTTGGAAAGATATCGAAGATATCTACAACTTCCCATTGGAGCTTCACTATGTTTATTTGCGCGAAACCTTGTAATGTCGCACTTTTTCCGCGGCAGTGTACACTGCCGCGCACCTTCAATGTAGTTTGCGACCTCTCGGGTATTTTGGCTCTAACTTCCTCGTCCGATGTCGGAATAAGGTGATCCATCGAAGAGATCTACAAATTCCCATAGGAATATCACTCTGTTTGTGTGCACAACATCTTCCACTACCGCGCAAATGCGCGTCAGTGTTTCTTGTCGTGGGTGTTCATATTGTTCTTCTATGTTGTCTCGCTTCCTTTGAATGATCCCCTTTGATTAAGATAATAACGTTTATCGCCTCTTCTTTGTCTTGAGTAGTATTTGGATGTCTATAAGCATTTTTTGACGCCTACAAATACCCCCTCCAAAGTATCTCAGACTCATCATTTCTTTAGAGAAGAGTCTGGGACACTTTGGATATGATAGGCTTTCCCTGCAATTTCTCCAGTGCTTTGTTGAGGAAATTACGTAGCATGGTCTATGAATGGCTTCAATCTTTGACTTCTTCATCTTTTAGCTTATTCAGTGCTTTGTAGAATAGCTGAGATTCCTTCGGTGTTGCGTTTATCGCGTGGCCGTTGTCGAAGTTTTGAATTTGAACTGCCGTCGAAGAATAAAGAAATAGTTTATACTCATATACTATATTGGAGTGTTCGGGAAATAGTTTAACCTCATATACCCGTTGGGAGGTAGTCAGGTTATTCTTAAGAATATTTTGAGTAATATTCTCCAGAAACTTCCTGTTGAGATTAGGGAAATAGTTTAGACTCGTATACCTATTGGAGTATTCTGGTCTCTTGTTTGTTGGTAGAGATGAACCCGATGATGGAGAGGAAGAATTTTATATTCTATCTCCTGGTCTCTTGTTTGTTGGTAGAGATGAACCCGGAATCGGAGAGGAAGAATTTTATATTCTATCTCCTGGTCTCTTGTTTGTTGGTAGAGATGAACCCGATGATGGAGAGGAAGAATTTTATATTCTATCTCCTGGTCTCTTGTTTGTTGGTAGAGATGAACCCGATGATGGAGAGGAAGAATTTTATATTCTATCTCCTGGTCTCTTGTTTGTTGGTAGAGATGAACCCGGAATCGGAGAGGAAGAATTTTATATTCTATCTCCTGGTGCAAAAGAAATTCAAAGTAGGATCTCCACTTAGAAAATCTAGACTGGTTTGAATAATCCTAACTGTCATAAGGTTAAGTTATTCAGTTCAAAAGTGGACCTTTCGTTCGTAAAATGAATCGAAAGGAGATTTTGGTTGTGGTCCTAACTGTAGTAAGGTTTGACCAAGCGGGGGTTTTGAGACGATCCTAACTGTAGGAAGGCTTGATCGCTCAATTTGTGGACCTCTCGTTCATGGAACGAATCGAGAGGGGATTTTGGCTTTGGTCCTAACTGTTTAAAGGTTTGACCAAGTGAGGAATAAGAGTAGGGTGCAAATAACAATGAGTTTATTGATTTGCACAAACTACTCGGTAGGAGTTTCGAGGGGATCCTAACTGTAGGAAGGTTTGATCGCTCAATTTATGGACCTCTCGTTCATTGAAGGAATCGAGAGGGGATTTTGGTTTTGGTCCTAACTG
>NW_017975055.1:0-2437 GCF_001876935.1 Asparagus officinalis
TGCGGAACGGACTTAAACAATCCGCATGCTAGCCCGACTCAAACGGTAGTCGGTAAAGGCTTGTCAAATTCGTTGATGGCTGAGGATTTGCCAAAAATTCTATAACTGTGAGTCATTGACGCACCAACTCCACTAGTTGGTCTCGTGACTTGAGCACCCAACAAATTCAGGATAAAATCCACACATGCAGATGAATCAGCTTTAACAGTTGGTCCTGCAGCCCCAACACTTGAAACCGCTATGCTCCAATACCTTAAGAGCTTAAACTGTGTATACTCCAGCAAACGTACGAGTATAAACTGTGTTAATGGCGATTCGAAACCCTAGAGTCAACGCCGGTCACCGCGTAACCCTAGGTCAACGCCAGTCAACGCGTTGCTGACGATTCAAAATCCTAAGGGTCAACGCCGGTCAACGCGTAACCCTAGGTCAACGCCAGTCAATGCGTTGCAATCAGAATCAACGTTCGACGATTCAAAACCCTAAGGGTCAACGCGTAACCCTAGGTCAACGCCAGTCAACGCGTTGCAACCAAAGTCAACATTGGGCGATTTGAAACCCTAAGGGTCAACGCCGGTCAACGCGTAACCCTAGGTCAACGCCAGTCAACGCGTTGCAATCAGAGTCAACGTTCGACGATCCAAAACCCTAAGGGTCAACGCCGGTCAACGCGTAACCCTAGGTCAACGCCAGTCAACGCGTTGCAATCAGAGTCAACGTTCGACGATCCAAAACCCTAAGGGTCAACGCCGGTCAACGCGTAACCCTAGGTCAATGCCAGTCAACGCGTTGCAATAAAAGTCAACGTTTGACGATTCGAAACCCTAAGGGTCAACACCGGTTAACGCGTAACCCTAGGTCAACGCCAGTCAACGCGTTGCGACAAAAGTCAACGTTTGACGATTCGAAACCCTAAGGGTAGGCGCCGATCAACGCGTAACCCTAGATCAACGCCAGTCAACGCGTTGCGTCAAAAAGTCAACGTGCAGTGATCCGAAACCCCAGGTCAACACGATGTGATAGGGATAGTAAGTTCAAAAGTCAACTCAATGACACGAGCCAAACTCAATTCACCAGCTGTAGACTCGAGATTCCAACGACGGCCAGGCGATAAACGCAGCGCCGGAAAAACTTCGGTTATTCGTCAAAGCATCGGATAAACCGAAAATCCAAGGAGCCGAGAGTTGAAGCTAACCACAGGTCTCTTATACCGACTGAAGGCCGGACCAATCATATCCAAAGCATTCCGGTCTCTTCTATAAAAGAAACGAGGCCGGAACGCTTTGGAGGGGGTATCTGTAGGCATCAAAAATTGCCGATAGGTCCCCACGAACAGCTCAGTGTTAGGGAATGATGATGAACGTCACTACCCGGTTCACAAGAGTCCAATTGACGTCGGTGAGCGCCTGAAGTGAATCGACGAGCTACGTGAGCCGACAGAGTTTCAGAACAACAGGGATACGGACTGACCGAGAACCCCGCAACCGCTGCAAAAGGAGCAACACCCGTCATGTCCTGATCATCACACTGATAATCCAACCATGGGGGCTAACAGAGCTCTTCGTTGGAATTCCAACGCATCTGAAATCAACTAAATCCGAGTTTGGACGACGAATCAACAGCAAACACACCCGGAAAGGCCTCGGACTGAACTGGGGCACCCGGGGGTGTCTTGGCAAGCTCGAAACACCCGAGGGGTGTCTTGGCAAAACCAAGACACCCCAAGGGGTGTCTCGGCCAGGCCGAGGGGGATTTTTTTGGAGAGCTTGGCGAAGCCCTGCTGCAGTGAAGAGTGCCCGTGTGCTTCAACAAGAGGAGGAGAGGTCTTGATCAGAGCCTTCATCACCCGTCCGAGCCTTAGTATTAGCCTTTAGCGTTAATACTAAGAAGAGCTATTACCTCGCTTTAGCCGAGGTATACGCTTATAGCTTCTAGATCTCACGCGGATCGACGAAGTTCTGCTTCTATATCCCTCCGCGGATAGACGAAGCTCTGCCCGATTTTCTCGGAACAGATCTGATTGCCCCGGTGGTCCACGGATATCAACGTCCCCGTCACAGGCCAAAGACCCACGCAAGCAAGAGATGACCAACAGCTCTTGCGTTTGTTTGAAAGGAGTTGCATTTATTTTGTTTTCATTGTGTATCGGTCTTATAAAAAGACTATCTTTTTATTTCATTGTAACGATCAAAGTTGTAATGAATGCAGCAATGAATACAGCGACTTTTTCCGCAAACAAGCTTGTCCGAACCCTACCATAAGTTCCTCGTATGATAGCTCTAGACTACAGACGAGTTAGATATCGGGGTATTGGCGGAATTGACTTGGGATTATCCCGTGTCGATTCCCTTTTGCTGGTCATATTGGTGGTGACCCTTGGAAATTCTCCGTCTTTAACCACCGTTCTTCTTTGCCGGAAACGCCTATGCCTTGGTTT
>NW_017975056.1:0-2432 GCF_001876935.1 Asparagus officinalis
TTTTTTATACTATAACTTGATAAATTGTGCACTTGCAATTTTGGTACATAATTATGCCGCATCATATATAGCACATGCATTATCTAACCAAACATTATCATTGATAATAAAAACACATAATTAACATAAGTGACATAGTAGCAACATAAGAAACATATTACATAAGTCCTAACAACACACAATCACATAGTTTTTGAAACTTAAACAAAATAGCATAATTGTTTTGACACTAATCATAAAAACATCTTAAGGTGCTGGAGGAGGTTGCTGTCCTTGAAAATACGTATTAAGCTTTGTGTCCAAGTCTTCAAACTTCTTGATTAGCTCTTCTTGATTACTAATGATGTATGAATTCTGTGCATATAGAGCTCTTTGACCAGTTTCAAGTTCAAGGATACGTGCACTCAAAGTGTTGTATTGCACGTCTAAAAAGCAAGATGGTTCTTTAGGAAATGGTGGTGGTTGACTTGAAGAGGCTCCTGCTTGAGTTGAGGATTATGGTATTTCTTCTTGATGAGGTTCAGGTTCATTTTGAGCAGGTTCATTTTGAGGATTATGTTCTTGAATTTCAAAGTTTGTCAATTTCATCCTAGTTAGGGCAATTGAATCAAAAAATTTAATTGAACGGACAACAGAATTTTCAAATTAGAGATCGACATGGAATTTATCAAAGATTTTAGTTAGGAATGCAAAGAGTTTTGATTTTTTCAGAACCACCAATAGTTCCCACACGTTCTATATTAGTATAGAACAGTTGCACAAGAAATGGATATGTGGGTTTTTTATTTTCAGCAGAGAACACTTCAAGTAATCCCACATTTTCAAAATATGAACTAAAATTCCAGGGGATAAAATCATCAAATTTCACAAATCGTCCTGGAAGAACTTCAAAAGATGATAATTTGTTAAATTCTTCTAATAAATCAGGACTTTTTAAATATATGATGATTTCATCATTGATAGAGGTGTGGGTTTGCTTAGCTTTCTTAGATCTAGACATGATTAGATAGATAAATAATAGAAAATGTAAAGATCAAGTTTAGAAGCAATACCCCAACTGTAGAAACCCTAGATTAGTCGACTATAGGTTGGATTAGTCGACTACAGAGCCTGAATGCTTGACAGATATGAAAGATTTGAAGAAATTGATGGAGAAAATTGAGAAAAGAGAAATGCCCTAACCTAAAATCGATGACTCTGAAGTAGGGAAGATAGGGTTTCAGTTTTGGGTGTAGTTAGAGGGTAGTTTTTGCTTTTTACTTTATATTTTAAGAAAGAAAACAATGTATGGTTCAGATTAGATAGTAAATTGAATGTAGGGTTAAGATTTGATCTTAAATGTATGGTTAGGATTGATGTAGTTGAAAAAGAATGGTTGAGATGAATTTTACTTAAGTGAAACGGGTATGGGTATTGGTTTTTGGGTTTAAATCTAAGAAAAAAATCCACTTGGCTTAAAACTGTAAAACTGAAAGTTCAGAAACAGTAGTCGACTAATAGTGAGAGTAGTCGACTACACTGTAAGTGACAGAAAGATGAGTTTCAGATTTTAACTCAGAGTAGTCGACTAATCTGTGTTGTAGTCGACTACACTGTAAACAACAGAAAGTTTATTTTAAGATTTTACATTAAGTAGTCGACTATAAAGGTAAGTAGTCGACTATATTGAAATTTTTCAGAAAAAAAATATTAGAAAGACTTGTACATGTAGTCGACTATAAGTCACATTAGTCGACTAATTAGGGTATAAATTTATATAAGTTTGTTTTAAAAATTAATTTAAATCTTCAATTGAATATATACCTAATTCTCTTCTTAATTTAACATAAATTTCTTCTTTTAGGGGTTTTGTTAATATATCTGCTATTTGTTTATCTGTAGGTATAAATTCTAATGTAATGTCACATTTTAATACATGATCACGTAAAAAATGATGTCTAATATCAATGTGTTTTGTACGTGAATGTTGAATAGGATTTTTAGATAAATTAATTGCACTAGAATTATCACACATAATAGATGATATGGGACAATTTATGCCATAATCAGTTAAAGTTTGTTTCATCCATAATATTTGTGCACATGCAAGACTTGCAGCAATATATTCAGCTTCAGTTGTTGATAATGATACTGAATTTTGTTTCTTACTAAACCAAGATACAGGTGAATGTCCTAAGAAATGACATGTTCCACTTGTACTTTTTCTATCAGATTTATATCCGGCAAAATCAGCATCACTATACGATATTAAATCAAAAGAACTATGTTTAGGATAAAATAAACCATAATTTATAGTACCTTTAATATATCTAAAAATTCTTTTTACTGCTTTAAGATGTGATTCTTTAGGATTAGATTGAAACCTTGCACATAAACATACACTAAACATAATATCAGGTCTACTAGCAGTAATGTAAAGAAGTGATCCAATC
>NW_017975057.1:0-997 GCF_001876935.1 Asparagus officinalis
TCACCAAGACATGGGCATCGACTAAAATTTCAAGTTATATACATGGTTATGGACAACAATCAAAGGCCTTGGCCATACATAGGTCACTCGGCTAAGTACAAGTACGGATTTAAATCATTCGGTCATGTACAATTTTGGATCCAAGGCACATACAAGAATCAAAAGACAAAAGAGCTCGGCTATATACAAATTCGAATTCGAATCATATACAAGTTCAAACCATAGAAGAGTTCGGTCAAGAGTTGGGTCATGTACAGGTTCGAGGAGCTTTTCGACCACACATTCAACCAACATCAATCGACCAAAAGCTCAACAATTTTTCGGCCATGTACAGGTTCAACAAATATATTTTTGGCCATATACATAAGATCGAGATTTGCATGAAATTCAAGGGTAGAGGCATCCAAATTTCAGTCCTATTTTTATACATAACACCTTCAAATTTCAGCCCTATTTTTACATATAACACCCTCAAATTTTAGCCCTATTTTACACATAACACCCTCAAATTTTAGCCTTTTTTTACACATAACACCCTCAAATTTTAGCCTTTTTTTACAAAACCCCTTCAAATTTTCAGTCACGTTTTTACACATAACACCCTCAAGTTTCAGCCACCTTTTTTACACATAAACCCCCATCATTTCGACCCCAAATTTGCATATAAAACCCCCAAAAGTTTGGTCAATTTGACAACAACATCCTCAACAATTTCGGCCATATACATATACATGAAATTAAGAAAGTAGTGAAATCAAAGGTGAGAGAATCCAAGCCCACATTTTCGTCCAACTTTCAAGAACAAAAAATAAAGATTTGAGTTTTCCCCCAAATCAAGAAATTAGGGTTTTAAAATTTGGAGGGTTTAAGAGAAAGGAACCAAATTGAAGAGAGGTTATTACCAAAGCTTGAAGAAGTGTTGAAGAGGAAGCCTTGTTGATGATGAAGCCCAAGATCCTCCAAACCCAACTTGCCTTGCTTGAAGCCTTGGAGAAGA
>NW_017975057.1:1758-2432 GCF_001876935.1 Asparagus officinalis
TCCCGTGCGCTCACCAACAATTCCGCGCACTCACTACCTAGTTCCAAGCGTCCTGCGTACTCACCAGCCACCGTCAAGTGATCCGCACGTTCACAAAATGTACGAAGCGAATCGAGGAAGTGAACCGGTCGGTGAAACAATGAAATACACATAAACGACGGAACAAGTCAAACCCAAGAAAACCAAGAAAGCCTCTGGCGGTTGGATCACGTCAAAATGATCTGGTCGAACTAGTGGCTCGGCCATGGGTTGAGCCACCATTTGGTGGCTCGGCCATGGTCGAGCCACCAAGTGGCAGTTCGGCCAGAATCAGTTTTTCGGTTTTTTATGGATTCTTTCGGGATTTGAGTGTTCCTGGACGTTCCAACTGATCTAATACTATGGTTATACAGTTGTTAACTAAAGATAAAGAGAAATCCATCATTCTCATCCAAATAACCGTATTCGAGGCCTATAAATATGAGTCAAAGACCTCCATTTTATTTATCTGGAAATCAAGAGGACAAGGTGCTGTCAAATTAGAGATTGGAGCATGAATTTCAGAGAGTTAGTAGATCTTAGAAGAGTTCTTCAATAAAGTGAGAGTTCGAGAGATCTGAGACTCAGTCCTTATTCCTCCGGATTTAAGCTTAGTCTTAAATCTCGAGAAGAGCCGTGATTTTGCTTAGTCAAAA
>NW_017975058.1:0-2431 GCF_001876935.1 Asparagus officinalis
AAGGAGAGCTTCAAGTTCGAGATGGAGATGACCATGCAGCGAATGCGGGAGATGCACGACCAACAAATCCGTGCTTTGTCAAGTCAGCTAGCTGAATCCAACCGTCGCACCCAGAACGTCGCAGTTGGTAGCAATCCAAAGGTGGACGAAATCATCATGGCCGACGCACCACCCAGGAATACTGGGGGTGGCCCCACTAAAAATAACAATGCTGGGGGTGGACCCACCAGTAATGACAACACTGGGGGTGGCCGTATGATTCCTCTCAAAACTTATCCAAAACAGGATATGGGTGAGGCCAAAAAGATAAAGGAGCTCGAAAGAAAAATCGAAGCCCTGATGTCTGTTCGGGAAGTGAAGAAGAACGGCATTCCGTGTCCTTACCCGAAAGAGTGGGATTCGATCCCGTATCCGGCAAAGTTCAACCTGGTCAACTTCATGCCGTTCGGCGGGAAGGGCTCGCCCACTCAGCACCTGATTTACTTCAAGTCCCACTTGGGGGTGATCTCTGGCAACGGACCCTTGATGGTTCGGTCATTCGTTGGCACCCTTCGCGGGCCCGCCTTCGATTGGTACCGCCGTCTCAAGCCCGGAAGCATCAACAGCTGGGAGGACTTGGAAGGCATGTTTCTCACCCATTTCTTCGATGATGACACCGAGGTGTCGATCAGGACACTCTTCGACGAGAAACAAAAAGGCGGAGAGTCGGTGGATACCTTCATCAAACGCTTCCGCAATCAGGCAATGAACTGCAGGGATCCCGTCACGGAGGAATTCCTCTTGCAGACTTGTCAGAACAACTTGTCCATTAACATCTTGGACGTGATGGGAATAGAGCCGCTCAATACCTGGAAAGAGTTGAAGGCTCGAGGAGAACAGGCTGAACGCTTCATCAGAAGGCGAAAGGTCGAGAAGGATTGCTTTGCTCTCAAGAATAGCATCCAGACCTTGGTTGAAGCCGGCGTTATAACGCTAGGATAAGCCAATTGAAAACGGCATCACTCCAAAGAGTACAAGAGTATAAACTGTTCCTCAATACTCCAAAGAGTACAAGAGTATAAACTATTTCTCGAAACTCGGAAGAGTATATGAGTATAAACTGCTTCTCACACTCCAAAGAGTACAAGAGTATAAACTGTTCCTCAATACTCCAAAGAGTACAAGAGTATAAACTGTTTCTCGATACTCCGATAAGTATAAGAGTATAAACTGCTTCTCACTCCAAAGAGTATACGAGTATAAACTGTTTCTCATTCCTCCTACCGGTATATGAGGTTAAACTGCTCCCTGATACTCCAATAGGTATATGAGTCTAAACTATTTCCTACCATTGACGGGAAGTTCCTGGAGGATATTACGCTAATATTCTTAAGGATAACCCGGTCGGACAACCAAGTCAAACCCAGTTCCAAGAGAGAAACTGGGGGTGGATTATCCAATGCATCGGGAAGTTCCCGAAAGAATACCACAGGGGTATTCTTAGGGATAACCCAATCATTGTGGAATTGGTGAATAAGAAATTCACGTTCGAACTCAGAAGGCCGGAATGTCTCTTCTCATTCTCTAACTCTTATGAGTCGTTTTTGTGAGATGAGATCCAATCCTCTGATAGGCTAATTTTTCCTCACCAAACCATCCGCTGATCAAATTAAACGACAGTGGACCCACCAACATTTCCATTTGCCCTTCATTGGCATTTCTCAGACTTAACGTGCTAGGTCCTAAACGCCTAGCATTAAAGTCCCCCTTTGAGTGGTAATATGGGTTGGCACTTTCGTTGCTACCCGTATTCCACTCTCTTTGCTTTCTGGTCAAACCTATAAAAGTTAGGGCCAAAGCCAAAATCCCCTCTCGATTCCTCCAATGAACGAGAGGTCCACCTTCAAATCGAGCGATCAAACCTTCCGACAGTTAGGTCGTCTCAAACTCCTGCTTGGTCAAACATTCATACAGTTAGGGCCACAGCCAAAATCTCCTCTCGATTCCCCCAATGAACGAGAGGTCCACTTCCAAATCGGGTAATCAAACCTTCCGACAGTTAGGGTTATCCGAATTGTTACGATTCTCGGAGTGGAGATCCCACTCTTAGTTTCATCCTTCCGGATTCTGGGGGTGGAGATCCCACCTCGAGTTTCCTTTCCAGCTGTAGATAGAATATAAAATTCTTCCTCTTCAGCACCGGGAGATAGAATATAAAATTCTTCCTCTCCTCGGACCTTTCCGATGCTCGGAGTGGAGAACCCACTCCCAGTTCATCATTCCGGATTCTGGGGGTGGGAGATCCCACCTCAAGTTCCCTTTCCAGCCGAAGATAGAATATAAAATTCTTTCTCTTCAGCACCGGGAGATAGAATATAAAATCCTTCCTCTCCCGTTTCTCAATCTGTCTTTGCTTTTAGAAAAGACACGATTGTCAAATCCGGGCACTCGA
>NW_017975059.1:0-1376 GCF_001876935.1 Asparagus officinalis
GTTTACACAAAAATAGTTGTCATAAAAAAATCCACAAATTTTAAGATATACGCATATATCGTCCTCACTGATACTAGGGAATCCTAAGAATACTGGAACTAGAGCTCTTATACCAACTTTGACGCCCCTGGATTCACACAAGGCTACAGTCCATGGTAAAACGAAGAATATCAAACCTGCCATGCACCACACCATGCAATAACATGTTTCACCATCACAATTACTATCTCTCTAGTAGAGTCAATAGCAGGTGTAGGTACAAAAGCAAGTAAAAGATAATACAAGAGTCGACTGATGAAATAATAGAGATCTAATAAATATTTCATCATCTAACATACTGAAGTACAAGTCAATGTCTAAAATGAATAAACTAGGGCGTCTCAACAATTCTCAAATACAAATGTTTGAATAAAAAGAAACAAGGCACACAACCTTTACAACTTCTAGAATAAACTCTCAAATGTCTAGCAAAAGTCTACGGTGGAGTTCAAAAGAAAAATATAACTATAATGAACGGCTGAAGCTAAAGTGCGACACCATCAACCTGTGACTCTATGGGCTCCTCGCTCATTACCTGAAAGGGGGAGGGACAATGAGCGTCAAAGTACTAGCGAGCAACATCACAACCAACCCCAAAGGAAAAGGGCTCATTGTGTATAGAAAAATACAGTTATAACATATATATAAAATCACAAATCCTATTTAGATAATTACAATGTGAGCATAAGTATGTCGAGCGAAATAATCTAAACAAGGAAACCCTCATGTATATACCATGTAGCTCAGATTGTATTACCTATGTATAAGAGGATTTTAGTATTTAGGAAGTTACAACACGAGCATAGGTACGTCGAGCGAAATAATCCAAACAAGGAAACCCTCATGTATATACCTTGTATCTCAAATTGTACATCCCTAAATACCAAACCCAAAATCTAATACAAGAACATTAATAAAAGAAGGCAAACTTAATTACGGTGCCGTGTCACAACTCATAGTAATGTCATATCCAGCCTATGTAAGTGTCAGTGTAAACTCTCAAGGTCTAAACTGATATAATGGATCTCCAACACATGGACTGCATATGAAAACTGTCCAACACATGGACTAAATGTGATAAATGTCCAACACATGGACTACACATCATAATTGCCCAACACATGGACTTGATGAAATATATGAACAGGTGCATATACCCTAATTTCTTACGTATCTCGGTGCGCAAACTTAAACTCATGTCTGCATGCCATCTCACACGTAAAGATATAGGTTATACATTAAATCCTAATACCCATCATTCGGGATTACTCCTCATTCATATTTACACATGCAACAATAATAAAAAAGCATAAACAGTTTCAGTTAAACTGAAATAA
>NW_017975059.1:1765-2431 GCF_001876935.1 Asparagus officinalis
TCCAAAATCACCAAAACGAACTAGGGTTTGAGTGGAGAGAGGGGCTAGGGTTTTCTCTGGGATTCTGATAGGTTTTTGGGTTGGTTTCGGGTAAAATAATATATATATATATTATGGTTAAAACTTGAACAAAACCCTACCAAACCCGCAACTAAAAGAAAACCCAAAATCAGCCCGTCAGTCGACTCACAGGTCGACTCATCAGTCGACTCGTTAGTCAACTCATGAGTTGACTCATAAGTTGACTGAGTAGACATATATATCCAGATTCGTGCATGTTTTGTTATTCAGCCAAAACCAATAAACAAAACTCCATGAAACCATACTTATACATGTCTAATAACTTGTTACCAAGTATATCCATGACCTCAAGTCATTTACCACAAATAACGCTATTTATCACTAATGGTTCACATATACTTCTAACAAAGTACGGGGTTTTATAGAGTGATTGTAAAGTTTTTGGTGAACTAGAAAACTAAGTGTGAGGTGTAAACATTATTCGGGTGAGCATAGAAAACCCGCTTGTGATAGTGGAGATCTCCTCGAGGTGAGAAGCGAAGACATAGATCGTGGGGACCGAACTCCGTGATCATTTCGTTTGTTTGTGATTGCATTAGCGCACTTATTTTTATGTTCATATCTTATATCACCTTTATCTATTGC
>NW_017975060.1:0-2927 GCF_001876935.1 Asparagus officinalis
TTGAGCTTTAGTATTTTCATACATAGTATATTTGGGTTGTGGGGTTGTGCGTTGAGAATGAGCTTATTTGTATTCTCATCCATATTAGAGAACAAATTATTGTATTGAGCTTTTTTTGTGAGGATATACTTTGTAATACACTTGTACATCGAGAGGAGTGTGTGATGAGAGACGGGGTCATCCCAAGAGGAGTGGTATCGGTAGTAAAGCCTAGGAAGAGGTTGTAAATCCGAGCACTTGAGGGAGACACAGGATAGAGACCAACACTTAGAGGGTGTAGAGTGTGATTACAAGAGTGTGAGATTGTAGAGTTTTCGGTGAGCTAAAAAACCGAATGTGAGGTGTAAACATTATTCGGGTGAGCATCGAAAACCCGGTTATGTAGTGGATTCTCCCCGAGAGTGGGAAGCGGAGACATAGGACGGAAGGACCGAACTCCGTGATCATTTGCTTATGTTTGTGTTGGTTTATTTGCGCACTATCACTCTTGTTTAATTTTGTTTATTTCACCCTTGTTTATTTTGTTTATCCTTACTAATAATTCATTGAATATCTTATTTGCTAGGATAACTTGTTAATAAGTTTTTAATCGGTATAAAATCGGATTAGATTAGCATAAATCCTATTCACCCCCCTCTAGGGTTTTTTCCTAGTGACATTAGGGTCTAATAATATATACAAAATTATACACATGTCAAATTATATTTAAAGTTAATGAATTTGTCTTCCTCTTAAATTGTTATTGATTAATTTGTTAATTTTTTATTGATTTGATATTACGTGTTTACAAATTTTTATAAAGAGGTGTTATTGGTTCACCTTATATATATATATAATTAAATTTTTTTTATATTACAAAAGTAATCACTACAATTTAAAAAATAATCAAATAATTTATAAAAATTATCCAAAATATTATCTCAAACTCTCCCTACTTTTTTTGCTTTTTTTAATAACTAGATTGAAATTATAATAGGTTCTTAAGATTATTCTAAGTATAAATATTTAGATTCTTAAGATATTTTATGTATATTTTAAAATAACATATACTTTTGTAATTATGCCAAAATTCTAATTCAAGCATCACAGAATTGATGTTTAAGTGTGAGATTATTTTAGATTATATCAATATGTGAAGGCGTTATATCTCATCTAACTACACCGTTTTATTTGATTGCTTCACATTGCAACGTTTAACTCAATGTACTCTATAGTTCATACCATATCTTAAAAGTTTTTACAATAAAACATGAATATAAGATGACCTTACTAGCTAGAGAAATCTCTCCAGTTCCTTGATTGAAGAGATATTTTATGTGTTGTGATCATACAAGAAGCATCGACACTTTTTATATAATTTTTATTTTATAAATATTATAAGGAATGAGAGATATTATGAAGTAGAGATTGATAGTTAAACTATCTAATTTAAATTTAAAATTTTGAAATAGAAAATATTCACGAGCTCATTTGGAAAACAAACTTTTTTTTCTCTTTTTATCTTAAAAAATTATAGATAAGAGTAAATTATAAAAGAGTGGCTGGTGGTTGGACTATCTAACTCTGAATTTTAAAATTTGAAATAAAAGTCACTCACCCCTTTATTTTGAATTTCTTCTGAATTTTTAACTATTTGAAATGGAAGCTCCCATTCAGATTATATGCTATGCGTCATTAGTGTAAGCCCATTGTATACTCATATCCATAAAAAATGAGTATATTAAAAAATAGAAAAGAAGTGTTAAATATATAGCGTATATGTATTCTCATGATAGTCTATCTTCTCTATGAGGTAGTATATATTATTTTCCTATTTTCTCCTTTATTTTCTGTCTTTATTGAGACTTTCAACATTAAGCCTCCAACTAGTATAAGTACATGTAACTATACTCATCAATCATATCAAGTTTCTTTTCTTTCCGAATCTCTATTCTTATTATGGTATTAGAGCCATCTTCTTCATCTAGTGAGACATCTTCCGTCTTTCATGATGTTGGGGCCACTGAGGGGTTTCTCCGCGCTTCCCCTTGGCGGCTTCAACCTCGGCAATATCTCCAGTGGCCCACATCATTGCCGGTAGGCCATACGTAGCCACTCATGACATGCTACAACACCACATATCAACCATCCATCATCCTGCACTATCTCAAACTCTTCACAAGCCAATCACAACCTTAAACCTAAATTCCCATCGTCTTATACCAGCAACTACCCAGACAACTTCCACCTAATTGTATTAATTTCTAACCCACATCACAACCCTCAACTAACTCCAAACCCTCCTGTAGAACTTTCCAAACACACTGCAACTTCGCCCTACAACGCCGTCCACAACAACACCATCAACATCATCAATATATACTCCAAATGCAACTATATTAGAATGCACACTAAGTGTTCAATTTAATGATTCAGTAGCAAGCACCTACAACTCGCTCTGCTCATCTCGCAACTCACGAGTGATGCAATCCCTGCACCATCAAGCTCTGCCACCATCAATCACCCATCCTCACAAGCTAGATCATTGCTGACCATCTCCGCATGGCAAATCTTGCATCTCTTGTGGCTTGATGCTCCACCTCCAACCTGCGAGCTGTCACTCACCATCCACATCGCATTACAAAGCCTCTACCACAAACATGCACCACCTACACCGCAGTCGGATGTAACAAGGTGTTTATTGGTTACACACAAGGTGTTCAATAGAATGCATACCACGCAGTGACATCAGTGGATCATCTCCATCTGTAGTGCCTACGGGAGTGACACCGTGTGGCCAATCCAACTGCAACATCCATGGTAGTGACACCGTAGGACCATTTCCATCTACAACGCCCATGGCAGCAACACTGCATGACTGTTTGTGGAAAATTTTGCAGTAAAAGAAACGAAGGAAAATTGATTTGTATTCCTTTAATCTCAGTTAC
>NW_017975061.1:0-2423 GCF_001876935.1 Asparagus officinalis
GGGAGGAATTTGTCACCGTTTTTCTCAAGAAATTTTTCCCTATTCACAAAATGGTAAAGCTTAGGAACAATATTCAGAATTTCAAAATTGTCCCGGGAGAGCCATTCTGGAAATATTTTGACCGATTTAAAGATCTTTTAATCCAATGTCCTCATCATGGTCTAGAAAAATAGCGATTGTGCCAAGTCATATATGAAGGATTGGACTATTCTTCAAAAACATCTTTAGAATCGATGTGTCAGGGAGATTTTATGAGAAAAAATGCCGATGAAGCTTGGGAATTCCTAGAGAGTCTATCCGAGAAAACAATGCAGTGGGAAAACTGTGATGACAGGGTTTTATCTGTTTCCCAATCTAAGTCTAGTGGTTTTTCCCTGGAGTCAAACATTGCGTCTGAAGCGAAGATGGCGACGATTATGCGGAGGTTAGAAGCCTTAGAAGTTAAGGAACGAGCTCCGGCTCAAATCAATCATATTTCTGCCCCGGGATGTCATAACTGTCAGTCTCCTACCCACGTGTCAGAGGAATGTCCTCTTCTAGGAAACAACCACGCTTTAGAACCGATGAACGCTGCATTTCAGCGCCCTAGAAATAATCCATTTTCTCCAACCTACAATCCAGGTTGGAGAAATCATCCCAATTTTGCTTGGAACCAAGGAAACTCTCCCGGAAATCAAAACTTTATTCCCGCATCAAACCCACAATTTCCGAGGGGAAACACTGTCCCGTTCAACGCACCGAACTATTTTTCTAACCCACCATTTCCAAACCAACATCCTCATCCTCACCAGCCTACAAAACAATCAAATTCTGATCATGACAAACATTTGAGTGTCTTAGAAAAGGGTTTAGAAGCTATGATCAAAGCTTCTACACAAACTACCAACATGTTGACCCAATCATCCACCACTCTAAATTCATTCATGCAAACCACCGGCCAAGTGCTCAACTCAAACACTCAAGCCATAGCCCGGTTAGAAACCCAACTTGGGCAACTAGCCACTGCCGTGAGTGAGAGAGAAAAAGAAAAATTCCCTAGTCAACCTGTTGCAAACCCTAAAGACACTGGATCCAGTTCCAACAACCCAGCTCAATTGAATGCAATTCACACTCTGAGATCAGGAAAACAAATAGACAATCAGGTTAGAATGCCACCGAATCAAACCCCTTCTCCCATTCAAAACACTCCTTCCGATGAAGCAATTCCTTCCGATGACCAAAATGCTGAACTTGAGATTGAGCCTGATCTAGATAGGTATAGGCCCGTTGCCCCCTTTCCAGATAGACTCAAACCTAGGAAAAACTCCCCGCAGGTTGAGAAAATCCTAGAAACATTCAAACAGGTCAAGATCAACATCCCTCTCCTAGATGCAATCGAACAAATTCCCTCTTATGCAAAGTTCTTGAAGGACTTATGCACTAAGAAAAGAACCACCAATGTCCCCAAGAAAGTCTTCTTAGCTGCCAACCTCAGTGAAATCTTTTCGAAACCAATGCCGTTAAAATATAAGGACCCTGGTTGTCCCACAATTCCATGCATCATAGGTAACACTCACATTGATAAGGCACTTCTAGACTTGGGAGCCAGCGTCAACCTCCTTCCTTATTCAGTCTATCAACAGCTAGGTGTAGGAGAACTTAAACCGACAAGATGCACTCTACAGTTAGCTGATAGATCTGTAAAAATTCCCAAAGGAGAGGTAGAGGATGTTCTGATCAAAGTTGGAGAGTTCATTTTCCCTGTTGATTTTATTGTCTTGGAAACGCAGCCCGTTTCCAATCTCAAAAGTCAAATCCCCGTCATTCTAGGAAGACCGTTCTTAGCCACCTCAAATGCTTTGATAAACTGTAGAACCGGTCAGATGAAACTATCTTTTGGGAATATGACTGTTGACCTCAATATCTTCAACTTAGGGAGACAGCCTAGTGATCCATCTGATGAACCCATGGAAGTGAATTTCATTCAAGGAATATCCAGTGAACAACAAGAGGGAGAGTGTGAGTCTGATTCAAATGATGCTAATGAGCTGATTCCCACTCGGATCCAAACTGGATGGCGAGTCTGTATTGACTACCGAAAACTCAACTTAGCCACTCGGAAAGATCACTTTCCTCTTCCTTTCATTGACCAAATGTTAGAGCGTTTAGCAGGATACGAGTTCTACTGTTTCCTGGATGGATATTCAAGTTACAATCAAATCTCTATCGCTCCAGAAGATCAGGAGAAAACCACCTTCACGTGCCCGTATGGAACATTCGCATACCGACGCATGCCTTTTGGCCTGTGTAACGCACCGGCCATATTCCAATGTTGCATGATCAGTATTTTTTCTGACATGGTAGAGCGATTTCTCGAAATTTTCATGGACGACTTTTCCATTTTTGGTGACACATTTTTCCAATGTTTGCATCATCTTAAACTG
>NW_017975062.1:0-2422 GCF_001876935.1 Asparagus officinalis
AGCTTTTTCCTTTACCGTAAATTACTTCTTTTGCACCTCCTATCTTGTCCGGGATGATCATGGTTGTTCTGAAAGAATGCTGGGGGCGCTCCTTTGTTACATAGGATGATTGAAGCGGCATATACAAATCGGGATTATCATACAGCTCGTTTATCACGTCATCAAGAGACAAGGAGTACTCTAAATCATCTTTTATTTCAATATCGGCAAGCTGCCAGTTACAACCTCCGTCTGACGATTGTTCATCGTCAAGATTGATTACAAAGGGTACAATGTCATTTAAAACAAAACCACCATCGTAATCGAATCCGGCTTCAGAATCAACTTCTTCTCCGCTGTCTGTACCTTGGGCCGATGGTTCAGTATCGGATTCGTTACCATAAAGGAGAGAATCGGTGAAATAATTCTCATACCCTTTGAATGGTTGCTTATCCGCGACCACCGTCCTAACCTCATTATCAGTGTCGACATACTTCAAACACTGATGGAGAGTAGAGGGAATTATAACATTACTATGGATCCAATGTCGACCCAATAGTAAGTTGTACGAAGTCTCGGCAACGATCACATAGTACGTGACTTCTGTCTTCAAATCCCCCATTTGACACTTTACCCGGATCTTACCCAAGGGTTTTGACCCACTAGTGTTGAATCCGTAGATAACAGTGCCTGTAGACGCCAACTTGCTAACTGGAATACCGAGGAAATGCATCAAGCGAAGCGGCATAATACTCACAGCAGAACCCGGATCCACTTGGATTCGGTTGACTTTGCTGGAGCCAATGTACCCGATGAAATATAGCGGTCGATCGTGGTTCGAATTCTTCGTCTGCATATCCTCTTTGGTGAAAGTAATGCGGGGAAGGTTCTTTGTCGCTATGTTGCACTGTTCATGCACCGGCTTGACTTGAGTCAGAAATACCTCTGCATTGGCCAAAGCTTCTTGTAGGGCCTCCCTGGTTTCTTTGGATAATCGCAGCAACTCGTACAGCGTTATCCGTGCTGGAATGTTGGCTAGTTGAGCCATTATATCGAAGACTTGCGGAGTCTTCGAGCTTTCCGGTTTGTCTCTTCCAATTGGACGACTGAAACGAGACTGCTTCGGATTCTGTACCTCTTGGGGATTCTTCTCTCTTGGTTTATTCACCGGCTGTCGTAGAGCTTCTTTACCCGGTGTGGGACTCGTAATCACCCCCATCTCTGTGAGAGTTTTGGCTGGTCCCTGTTTGTTCACCCCCTGTTCACTAGGTGGCGGATAGTTGTAGTGATACTCATTTCCGCTTCGGGTCGCAAAAACTTCTTTTTCTTCTTCAGAGAGCGGGAAAGCTATGATTCTTTCGTCATCTTCTCCTGGGATAGCAGAGACTCCGCAGCAAGACTTTCCTTTCCCTTTGGACTTCTTCTTGGATGACGATCCAGCCCATTGTTCATCTTCAATCAGGTCGGGGTGAATTCGCCGTTTGGGGTTGTATGTGGCACAAGCCCTTTTTGGCGCTGTCCATGTGGGTCATCATTCACCGTCTTCATTCCCACCTTGGTGACGCGTTTCGGCTCGAACCATGTTGTGGGCACCGATCCAAAACTGATTGACACTGCGTTTGCTCCCACATTCTTCGCAGGCTTCGGGGTTATGACACCCACATCAATTAGCGCCTAGATCTTGTCCTTGAGGTGATAGCAAGACTTCGTAGGGTGATGGACCGCTCTATGGTATGCGCAATACTTCGGATCCGTCACCTTGTTTGCTCCTTCTTGATCCACGATCGCCGGCAGCTGGATCTTGTTGTTCTCCAGCAGGTATTTGAAGATGCCGGGAACTTCGTCATCCTTGAAGGAGTACACTTTAGGAAACCTCGGCTCCGCAGATTTCTGCTTCTGAGGCCGTTGTTGCCATTGCCCTCGAGATTATTGTGGTGCTTGTTGCTGCTGTTGCTGTTGCTGCTGTTGGGGTTGCAATTGAAATATTTGATTAGCATCAACTGCAATAGCGTGTGCCTTACCTTTCCCCCGTGGGACGAAATTCTGCTTTGGAGCATTCGTCGCCTGTTGGCCTCTTTCTGCCTTCTTCCTCTTGAGGAACCGCTCGGCTTGCTCTCCTCGGACTTTCAGATCCTTCCATGTCTTGGATGGTGCTGTCCCCATTGCTTCCAACACGTCCAGTGCAAGGTTGTTGTGGCAAGTCTTCCCGGCAATTCATCGCCTTGTTCCGGAACCTTTTGACGAAGGTGTCGACTAACTCCCCGTCCTTCTGCTTCTCATCGAGCAACGATCCGATAGATACCTCGGTGTCGTCGTCGAAAAAATTGGCAAGGAACTTGGTCTCCATGTCGTCCCAGCTGTTTACGCTGCCTGCCTTGAGGCGGCGATACCAATCGAATGCGGCTCCGCGAAGAGTGCCGACGAATGACCGCACCATCAGAGG
>NW_017975063.1:0-2420 GCF_001876935.1 Asparagus officinalis
TCTTTGAATCTATCTGATTGTTTAGAAACCCTAAAACAATCCTTTATATAGGTGTACAAACGTGGATGGTAATCTGGTAAATAACTAAGCCCAAAACCAACAGGAATTCGTGTGAACAGAAATCCGAACGAACCAGGAAATCATCAATGAGTCGACTCATGACTGAGATGAGTCGACTCGTTCGAAACTGAATAAAACACAAAAACCAGCGATGAGTCGACTCATGATAGTCATGAATCGACTCAATCTGATGAGTCGACTCATGACTGTTATGAGTCGACTCAAGGACTAAAAACTGGATACTTTGATTCTGCTGCTTGTCGTCTCATTCCACGCTTCCACCTGCGTTCCACTGTACTATTTTACACCCCTGTTCTTATGTTATCATGAGAATCATCTATTCTCAAGCTCCCATGAGGATCGCCAAGTTCCGAAGAGAAGATATACCTGTATCACCTCTTACATGTCATTTGAAGCTTAGCAAGAAGTTTTGTCCAACTACAGATGAGAAAAAAGTGAGATGGAGAATATTCCTTACTCTTTAGCTGTAGGGAGTTTGATGTATGCCATGGTTTGTACTCAGCCAGATATAGCTCATGTAGTTGGAGTTATGGACAGATTTCTTTCTAATTCAGGGAAAGTTTATTAGAAAGGTGTAAATTGGATCTTAAAATATTTGAAAGGTAGTTTCAGATTGTGTTTGAGTCTTGGAGGTTCGAAGGTAATATTACATGATTTTGCGGATGAAGATATGGCAGGTGATCTTGATCATAGGAAGTCTACCTCAGGTTGGTTGTTCACTTTTGTAGGGGGAGCTATATCTTCGTAGACTAGGTTGCAGAAGTGTGTTACTTTATCTATAACAGAGGCAAAGTATATTGCAGCTGTAGAATCCAGTAAGGAGATAGTTTGGTTGAGAATATTTCTGTAGGAGTTAGGCTTGCAGCAGGAGAATTATCAAGTTTTCATTGATAGTCAGAGTGCTCTTGATTTGAGAAAGAGTTCCACATTCTACTCCAGAACAAAACATATTAATGTGAGATATCATTGACTCAGAGAAGCTGTTGAGAAATAGGAGCTAAAGCTACAGAAAATTCACACAGATGAAAATCCAGCAGATTTTTTTAACAAAGATCATTTCTAGAGAGAAGACCGAGTTGTGTCGGCAATTTGCCAGCATGAACTCCTGGTGAGGAGTTACAAATTAGCATACCCTTCGCTGGGCTGGAGAGGGAGGTTGTTGTGGGTCCAGCTCAATTGAGGCCCACAAGTACTAGGTCAAATTGGTTGTATCCTACTAAGAAAAGGATTTGAGGGGCCTATTCATAATTTGAATAGGAATGATGGACCTAGGGATAAAATTCCTTTATTAAAGGAATTGGGCATGTGAAGAGTATAACCCTGAGGTCAGATTTTTCCTGTAGCTACAGTAATCCGAGAGAGAGAAAAAAAGAGGGGAGAGAGAAAAAAAGGAGAGAAAAGTTGAGATTCCGGATAACTCGGTTGTCCGATTGCAGTGATTTAAAATCCGTTGTCTTCTGAATGACGATGTTATCGAGAGTATGGTGTTGATTTCTCTGCAGGAGTTGGAGACTTATGATGATACATGCTTTAGGGTTTAGTGCCCTATAGGTAATGTTGTATTTTTCTCTTTGTGATTTGATCCTCAAGTTCGGGTGTAACTTTGAAGGATTGTACAATCGATTGATAGTGAAATATTGTTATTTGAATTGCCCTATGGACGTAGGCACGATTAGTCGAACCACGTTAAATCTTAGTGTTTACTTGCATGTAGTATTTTCATTGGTGTAGTTATTTATTTAGTGTTTAATTCCGCAGATTAATCTCCATAAAATTCCTAATATGTATTACACCCTAATTTAAAGAAGAACAGATTCTTAACTATTTTACATTCTATTATCTTAACTTTCTTTTTATTACCTATCTCAAAACACTTCTTAAACATAAGCATAATCTAATATCAATCACAAGAGAGCACGAAAAATATCAAGAACACACGAACACAAAGATATACGTGGTTCGGCTTGTAGCCTACATCCACGGGCGAAGGAGGAGAAAATCTTTACTCAATAGTGTGGAATATAAAGTAGAGATCTCTCAATTACTTAATCATAAATAACACCCTAAGATTTTCATACAATCTCTTTAAATAAAAGGAACAAAAGAGAAGAATATCAAATATGCTTCACAAAAAACTCTCTCTTCTTGATTAGTGCTCTGAAGATTGATTAATCTAATTGGCTTGAAAGACTATTCTTATATAGCCTTGAAGATCCCAAATCCTTGCTATCTAAGGAATAATAGTTTTAATAAGAATAGAAGTCCACATATCCTAAAACCCAACAAGAGTCCAAGTAGGAATAAACCTCTAATATGATTGGTTGTGCAAAGTCTAATGT
>NW_017975064.1:0-2867 GCF_001876935.1 Asparagus officinalis
AGTGAGAGTATTTGTTGCTATTTTTTAAAATTTAGGGTATTTATGGTGTAGACTATCACTTATAGTAACTATTATGAAACTCTCTTCAGATTTAATACTTTATTGTGAAGCCCTTTAATATTTATTTTTTATTAGAAAATATCATATTGTAAAAAAAACTGTTTAAATTCACCTATCTATCAAATCTGTCACCTTCTTCTTCCTTTTAACATACATTCTCTTTCTCCAAAAGGCAAGACATAGATCAGAAGCTAAAAGTTACACCAACAGAGGCTAAAGTCAGATGATTGTGAGAGATTATCTTCATTTTCTACTAACTTTCTTTAAGTTCTCTTTGTTAGTAGTCATAGCTACTTAGGTTTGATGTGAAGAGAAAGGAGAAAGAAGAGAAGCTTTATTGAGGGGTATTTTACAGATAAGGGTATAAATTAAATCAGTTTTAACAATTTTAGCAACAGTGAGAGAGTGTTGTAATGAAAGGGGGGGGGGAAAAAACACTGTTAGGAGGTTTTATAATGAACTGTCAAATCTGAATTGGGTTAATTATCTTATAAAGTATCCCCGTCTTCACATAAGAATAAAGATGCATGGCAGCGTGTGACACTTATAAAGTCCTCAATGAAATTATAAAAGCATGGAGATTTTATATCAGCTTATGTTCACAACATTTATTCTCAAAAAAGTTTATATTTACACCGTGTAAGTATGGAATAATAATGGCGTTCTTAATCCCTCCACCTCTAAACACAAAGCATAATGTCGTATTCATATAACACTTGCATTTTCGTAATGATCATGTGTGTAGGTTTCCAAACTAGTCACACAGCAATTTTATTCTCTTGGTCATGACTTAATTTATTATTGTACCAATGATTTTGCTTGTTCTTGAGACAAATAAATTCTAGTGGCAACCAGCATTTGCATGCTTAATTTGTTTACAAGACAAGTAGTTGGGTGGTTGAACGATAGAGACTCATTGCCACACCTTTACTCTCAGATGTCACTGAATAGAAAAGTACAGTTCTAATTACTTGTTTTAACTTTTGGCAGCTATTTGATTGAGTGTTTCTCCAGCAAATGGAGGAATGATATCTTTTATACTAATTTTATTTTTATAGTTTCTCAATCAAAATGCAGAGCTAACATTTTTTTTAATTATAGCCTTTTCTGTATTTCATAAAAATAACTCTTAACTCAAACTTTTTGATATTCACACTGAAATTAGTAGTCCACTGGTCTTGGGTACATATCATTTGGACGCACAAAGACGCTTCTATCTATAATGTAAAAGGCAACATAATTTTTCTCTTGACCCTCCTCAGTTTTTCTTTGAGCCAAAGAATTCCCTTAACCAGTTCCATATTGCGAACTCCCACCTTAATTTCAAACTGGCTTCAAATCTTGCTTGAGCTTGGGCGGGTGTCTCCTCTTCCACAGCTTCTGATCCTGAAAATGAGAACCAACACATTTCAGCATTGAGCATCTTTTATTTTTTTAAACTAAATCTTAACACAAGTTGAATAACAGAGAAGCTAGTTCTCACTATATTTATGTGCTTGGGCATTCCGTTCTTCTTGCCGCTTCAGTTGCTTGTTGAAAGATTTGACAGCAGCGAAAACGTCTCTCGGCCTCTCCCAGCCTCCTCCAAAAACGCCGTGAGCCTCTTTAGGCTGTGGGCGTGTTAGAAACTCGAGCAACGGGAGCTCTTCCGTCTCCACCCAATGGATGCAATTGGTAGGACACGATTCAATCGAAACCTGTCACGGAAGAATCATTGCAGTTTCTTGACCGAGGGGGGAAAAAGGAAAGACAATTCTTCAAATTAATTGGTTGAGATTGTACGTCGATTTGCTTGTCAATATCTCCAAATTGAATTCTGACTCGGGCACATCCAAGAGATTCATCCATAGCAAATGTGTTGCTTGCATGGTGCACGCATTCCCTGCATCCTGAAACCAAATGAAATGTAACAGATGTATTTTTGTTGCTATTTAAGATGAGATTTTAATTCTAATTACCAACACATTTGCTTTCATCTACAAAGAGAGCCTGGGGTCTTATTGGTCCATTCCATGAGCTATAGCCCGAGCCAGAGAACTTGGATTCAAACCCTTCTCTCTTTTTACCGCTAGAGATATCATATCTTCTTTTTAGGTCCTGCTTTATCAGCGCATGGTATGCTTCATTAAGCATTAATGTGTATTCATGACCCTGAACAAAATAAAATAAAATCAGAAAAAAGAATTTGAATCCATGCTTAAATTGTAAAAATCAAAGATAGTTGAATTACCTTTTCGCCGGCGATATCAGGATGGTATTTCTTTTGAAGTTTCCTATAAGCCTCCTTGATCTCCTTGGGAGTAGAATCAACGGAGACACCAAGGAGCTGGTAGTAGTCTCTTGTCTCTACTTCTTTCTTTCCCTTTAGAGTGCAACATCTGAAGCTAGCAAAAGTATGTCAATTGTTATAATTCATCAAGAAGTGTGAAATTTTGAAGGAAAAAGATAGAGTTGTAGGTTGTTGAAGTGCTTACTTTGATCTGGATTTGATCGGATGGTGGGTTTTGAGAGGTTTTGGTAGGAACAAGTGATGAGTAGTAAGAGAGGTTCTGCAATCAAGCATCTTTTTTTTTCTTTTATCCTTTTTTTTCGTTTCTTTTTTTCCTTCGATTTTAGTACTGGATAAATTATACAAACCCAAAGAAGATTTGTAGCTTTGTGGAAAGGTCAGGGAGATATTTACTTGCTTGGTTCAAAGCCCTCAAAAATCCCCATCACTCGATAGTAACTAATATTATCCTACAACTTAAAAACGAAGGTTATTATCTTGTTAGGCAAAAAAGTTCAAAATAATTAGGTTGCATATT
>NW_017975065.1:0-2413 GCF_001876935.1 Asparagus officinalis
TATATTCTATTTCCCGGTCTTCTTTTAGGGTGAAGGCGAACCCAGCAACAAGGAAGGAAGAATTCTATAATCTATTCCTTGGTTCTGGAAAGGAAGAATTTTATATTCTATTTCCAGTGAAGAAGAAACTAAAAGTGGGGTGTCCACTCCGAGAGTCTGGAAAATTTAGATAAACTTGCCTTTTATAGGATGGGTTATCTAAACTGAAAATGGGTTCTTCGTTTATCGAAGTGGAATTTCAACTTTGGCTATAACCATGGGAAGGCTTGACCAAAGAGAAAGAGGAGGGAGTTCTTTCGTTTATCGAAAGGGGACTCCGAAATGAAAATGGATCTCTTGTCTATGGAAAGAGTCAAGAGAGCCAGATGGACACTTTTGGTGAACTCACTGTCAATTGAAACTGATTAATGAGGGATTTTGGTGGTGGAAGTATTTTTTGGGTTATTCTCTAGAATATTAAGTGTAATACCCTTCAAGGAACTTCCCGGTAAATGAGTTATCCTGAACGTACTAGGGATAGTACTTTTTCAGGAACTTCCCATTTATTGGCATTAATTGCCTGGCGCCCTCTTGGGTAATCAGGCGATATGCGCCGTTTGAATAGACTGTGTCTATTACAAACGGTCCTTCCCACTTGGGTTCGAATTTACCTTTCTTCTTGGAGGTGAGAATTATTGGTCGGCGAGCAGCGAGGACCAGATCTCCTTCCTTGAAGCTTCTCTGTCGGACTCTTTTGTTAAAAGCCCTAGACATCCTGGCCTGATAGAACTCAATTTGTTGTTGAGCTTCCAAGCGCTTTTCATCCAGCCTCTCGAGCTCTTCGAGACGCTTCTGATGTTGTTCCTCCGTCGTCATCTCCGTTGCGAGGGCGATCCGAAGGGACGGAATCTGAATTTCCAGCGGTAGCACAGCTTCACATCCGTACACCAGCGAATACGGGGTGGCACCTGTAGGCGTGCGTATAGTGGTGCGATAAGCCCAGAGTGCTTCACCGAGTTTATCGTCCCAGTCTCGTTTATTGGTCTTCACGAGCTTTGACAAGATCTTGATGATCGTCTTGTTAAACGCCTCCGCTAATCCATTCGCGGCGGGATAATAAGGTGTTGATGAAACATCTTCAATTTTGAACTTGTCGCAGAATCTGACGAAGGCATTGCTTATGAACTGTGGACCGTTGTCATGAATGATCCTTCTTGGCACGCCGTGTCGGTAAATGACATGATGCTTGATGAAATTGATGACGTTGTTCGTCTTCACTTCTCTAAGCGGAATCGCTTCAGCCCACTTTGAGAAATAATCTGTGATCGCGAGGATGAACCGATCACCTTTGACTGAAGGGGGAAAAATAGGACCGACTATGTCCATGCCCCAAGTCTCGAACGGCCAAGACGTGGTTGACGTGTGCAACTGCTCTGGCGGTTGATGCATATAATTCGCATGTATCTGGCAAGCGTGGCATTCTCGTGCGTATTCGATTGCGTCACGAACCATCGTTGGCCAGAAATATCCCATCCTCCTGATGCGATCATACAGTTTGGGACCGGGCTGATGCGCACCACATTCTCCTTCGTGTGCTTCCTTAAGAACTTCCTTTGCTTCTCTGTTCGAAAGGCATCGGAGTAAAAGACCGTCGTACCCTCTACGGTATAACGTATGGGTCTCGGTATTATAGAAGAATCTTGGCGCTCTTCGGCGGATTGATTCTCTTTCTTTTACATCCTCTGGCAGAATACCGTATTGGACGTAATCGATGATAGGAAAGCGCCAATCTCGGGACTCAGACCCAATTTGAGTTGAATCCACTTCTTTGGCGCTCATATTTCTATCATCTTCCTCTTCAATCTCCATATTGTATATGGGTATGCAGAATTGATGCGTCCTCACCGTGACCAATAGTTCAGTTTTGGGAGGCTGTGCAAGTGATACCGCTAGTGCCGCCAGTGCATCCGCATAAGCATTCTGGAGGCGAGGGATATATTCGATAAAGAATTCTTCAAAAGTTTCGGCCATTCTGATGGCTTCCTGATGGTATGGGATCAAGTCTGGATTCCTGACTTCATACTCACCGCGAACTTGGTTGACTATCAATTGCGAATCTCCAAAAGCTTCGAGATATTCGACCCCCAGCTCTTTGGCGAAACTGAGTCCAATGAGAAGCGCGTTGTACTCGGCTACATTATTGGAGCACGGACTAGTCAATGAATAAGACCGAGGCATCACATGTTTCCCCGGGGAGATTAAGACAACTCCAACTCCAGAGGAAACTGTATGACCTCCCGGGGTTATTACCTTATTAACTGCTCTCGACGCACCATCGAAATATAATTGCCATACTGGTTGGTGCGATGTGGTGTTAACCTCGTGGGTTTCATCCGGCAAGTCGTCATATACTTCTGCCGTATCTGTGGTCGGG
>NW_017975066.1:0-343 GCF_001876935.1 Asparagus officinalis
CTGTTTCCAACGGCTAGTTTTTGTACCGTTGGCTGGGTCTTTTGGTCTTTTGTTTTGGGTGTTTTTTTTTGCTGAGTTTCTTAGAGGGTATAAATACCCCTTTGCTGATATCTTTTGATGTAAGAAAAGAAGTTTTTAAATAAGGGTTTAAACAAGGGTTTGAGTTTGTTTCAGTTTGGGGTTTACTGTTACAAAGAGGAATTTGCATCACCAGTTGAGGATTTCATCTTCAATTTCTTCTCATCCTCTCTTTGTGTTTATAGAGAAGTTTTCTAACTCTTTTCCCTAGCAATTTCATTATTGATTTTCATATATTAATTATTGCTAGTTTGCTATTTGAGTT
>NW_017975066.1:1163-2413 GCF_001876935.1 Asparagus officinalis
CTGACGAGTCAAAGTTGACCCAAGTGTGAGCTCCGCCTACGCAGCTCTATTGCAGACTTTGACATCCATCTACAACAATTTGACTAAAGACTTTCAGGCTGCATACTCACCACCTATGATGTTTTTGATAAGGAGAATTTTTTTTGAAATAGGCCAGTTTTAATAAATATTTAGCAAAAATGACTGTTGATGTATGAAATCACACAGAAATAAATAGAGTTGATTAAGTTGACGGAGGCCCTCTAACTCTCCGAATGTCTAGCCCTTGGACAAGCTGTACTTCCCTGCACAAGTAGCAAATCGTAGGAGGGCGGGCTGTGACTCCCCGGTTGTTCCTCCGAGATCAAGTCAGTGGGTGGCTTGTTTGGAGAAGTAAAAAGAACCGCAATAGTTCTTAAGTTCAGAGAATGGTGGAAAAGCTTACCTTGTAATTGAAAATAGTACCTCCTTTTATAGTAATGGAAGGAGGGGTAGGAAGGTAATTTTGGCCGGGTATGGGCTGGCGGCCAAGTTAGCTTCAACTTTATAAGTGTCGGCCGACGAGTGGTAAAGAGGTCACTTCGATGTTTAATGCGAAGTGATGTGGGGTGTGCGGTACCGACGTGGTCTGATGTATCATAAATACTATTAGAGGTAGAGGAATGATGACACCCATAATATATTCAATGACATTTATGACAAGGTGATTGGTCATCAGAGCACAGGAGGGGCTCGGGGTTCGAGGCGTTTCGTCACCTTTCTACACGTCTGGTAGTCGGAAAGTACCGCCTTTTGAGTCGCCCTCGCAAGGTGTCGGCCGATTAGTCGGTCAAGTCGAGTGGTTAAGTAGTCGACTTAGTCGGGGGGGATGGGTCGTTCGAGTCGTCCTCGCAAGATGTCGGTGTGTCGAGTCGACCGAGTTGAGTATCTAATTGTCTTGATGTGCTGATTTGATTATGCATAATGCGAGACACTTGTCTGCCATTGATTAGATATTATTTTCCATCATTAAAACGGCTATAACATCTACATTTTGCTAAATATTTAGTAAAACCGACCTCTTTTTGGCTAGCTCATCAAGGCTGGCTAAAAAGAGGTCGGTTTTGCTGAATGTGGTTTTCGAAACACACGAGACTAGCCCCGTCGATTTTCTATTCACTATTATAAAACCCACGTGACTCGTAGTCCCGTGGGTTAAACAAAAACTTCCGCTCGTGTTGCCCAACAAATACATGGGACTAGTCCCGTGTATTTGTCAAGCCTATAAAAGC
>NW_017975067.1:0-1212 GCF_001876935.1 Asparagus officinalis
TTGGATTATTTTGCTCGACGTACTACGTCTCGTGTTGTAGGTTTCTAAATGTTAATTCCACTTAGATACAGTGTAAATGATCTAGATAGACTATGCTTAATAGATAGAGCCTCCACTACATCTAGCAGCCCTTTCCCTGAGGACGGATGGAGGTGATCTTGCTATACCGCTCTGACGCTCTTGTTGTTGTTCTTTTTGTTTCAAATTTCTTTTCAAGCGGCTCAAAGTTCCGGAGAGCCGCAGAATGACGGAGTTCTTGCATAGTCACCATCGCATATATTACTATTAGAGGCTCCACTATAGTTTTGTATTTTCATTCGGACATTAGAGTTTTGTTTTCATATTATAAAGGCAGTGTGTCGTAGTACGATTTTTAGTTTTGACTCATGTTGAGACATTTTTATTATTCCAGATATCAGATATATTTTAGTTGAGACATGATTTTTATTTATGAGATATCTTCTCTACATCATGTCTGTTGTCTTTACTTCTATTCTCTTGCTTGTTTTATACATACGCTTATATTTGATTCCACTAGAGGATACTACTGTGATTGGTGAAACGTGTTATTGCACAGTGTGGGTGCATGACAGGTTTAACATCTCTGGGTTCACCTTGAACTACAACCATGTGTGAAAACATGAGCATCGTACAGTTGGTATCAGACCTCTGAGTGACCCCCATTCCATCTTGATGCCTTTTCACACTGAATCAAGAGAAGACAGTATCGAGTAAAATCTATTTGCCTTCCTGTTTTTAGTTCATGTCAAAAAAAGAATGACAGGCAATACCACTGACGGTGAAGAGAACCATTCAGAATGTGAACTTGACCCTTTGTTCGATGTTCACAGACTGGGGCCTTTTAACATATAAAATCTTAATATAAAAAAGAATGATATTGATGGTAACTTCTTAAATATATAGATTTTACCGTATAAGATTTGAGCTCATTGGAAGCTCATATGACAATTGTAACCAGAACTTTATATTCTTACTATTTGCTCTCTGACATGTACGTAAAACTTTTAACACTGTCTCATCGAGAAATCTTCACATTTGTACAGCCCCAGTTGACTTTCTACAACGTTGCCTCTCATCTCCTCAATTCAAAGGCTTCTCCTCGTAGTCATTTACTACCTTACATTTTTACCTTTCTTAGTTCTACCACTTCATTAATATTCTTTCTCCCTCTCAAGATGCCATTCGTGCATG
>NW_017975068.1:0-2781 GCF_001876935.1 Asparagus officinalis
GTTGTGGTTGCGGGCATTTTTGAGCGGGGATGAAGCACGCGGGCGACGGCTATATTTGGCGTCGCACTGTTCTAGCCCCCATTACTGTTTTTTTTTAATTTTTTATTTTTCTTTTTTTTCGCCTGCTACTTTTATATACTTTACAATTTGTGCCGCCTTGGTTTTTATATAGAAACGAACCCATATATTAATTTATAATTTCACGAGTTTAGTGACAACTCTTTTTTTTTGTCACAAGATTTAAACAACAGGTGTATTATTTAATTATTAATATTAGAAGTCTGACATACTAATATAAAACTTCATTAAAGGAGCAGATCATAAACATAATTCAATATATTACGATCAATCTGAAATACATACATATAAAAATGCCGCTCGATTGGAGCTCCCACGCAGCGGCATTTTCACTTTTCGCCTCAAAATGCCGCTGCGTTGGAAATGGTCTTATACACAACATCAGATTCCACACACTAATTAAGAGAGAGGAAGTTTAGCAAGGCGTATAAGCCAAATGAAAAAAATAAAATTATTTGACTGGGCACAAGTGGACATCTCAACACCCCACCAAAAGGAACTTGTCCCCGCATACCAGAGGTAAGGATGCATGGCCAAGACACTCTATCAAACTAATCCATCCATGAAATTGCGTTAAGCTTAAACATAAAAGTAGCCAGAAAAAAGTAAATTATGGCTTAGGGCTCAGAAACGTGAGCACATGACAAAGCCTCCAAGATGTCTAAATGCAAAGGAGACATTAAACTTACACCCAAAAATCATTTGAAAATATTTGTTGTCATCACATAAAATAAACCAGCCACATGTATATGCAAATTATGGCTTAGGGCTCAGAACTTGGTCAATATCATCATTGTTAGTCATCCAGTGCAATATCAATAGATATTGTAGGTTGCTAATCTCAGAAATTTTCACAATCATCATAGCCTAAAAATAAAAAGTCACTGATGTAAACTCGCGGCATGACAACCAAATACCTTAATTAATAACCCACAAGATTAGCCATTCAATACAATGTGTGCACATTGTAGGTTGCTTGCATCTTAGAAAATTTGATCAGTTAAGACCCAGGAAGCATCCATATGCAATGTCAATAATCAAAACTTCTATCAATTAAGACCCTAGGAAGCATCCATATGCAATGTCAATAATCAAAACTTCTACCAACTAAGACCCCAGGAAGCATTGGACAGTAAATAAGAAAATTTTAAGAGGCATAAGTTCAGGCATATAAACTTATGATCATACACTTATAATCAAATAGTGGCAGCAAACATGTGAACACAAATTTTGTTACCCCGTGAGTGTTTTGTTCCTCTTAATTATACAACATTATCACTACATCAGCAATGTTAAAAAAACCTAGCTAAATGGAATCGTTCTTAAATTAAATGAAAGTTTCACTTGGGACAAACAAGAAATTAAGAACATGCAAAATTTCATCACAATATTTTCTAAAATGAAAATTCCAGATATTTTGCTAAGAATATGAAAATTTCTATTTACCGTCGAAATTTCAGATAATAATTTTTAGATAATTTTAGCTAATTATAGAAAATGCAACATCCAAATTTTATTACAATATATCTAAAACATACGAAAATTTTATCACAATATTTCCAAAATGAAAAAGCAATCATACCTAAGATCGCCTCTATAACAAGATCCAGCAAAAAAATCAGCAAAAATGCCCAATTTTCCCAATAAAGGCGCCTTTTTAGCAAGATCCAACAATTTCTTTTTTTTGAGGAACCAAGACTTGATAAATATGAAAATCAAGCACGAAATCAACACTATAGAACTCCCGCAGGCATCGGAGAGGAATCGTGGCGTAAAGAGTGACAAAACGAGGGAAAGCGGTGACAACCCTAGCCCTCAACGAGTTTTCCCCAAATAAACAGCAGATCTGACAATAGTACAGATTTTCGGCGATTTCCTCTCGTTTTCGAAGGAAATGGGGGAAAGACGAAGAGCTGAGGTGGAAGGGATTTCCGCGGCTGGAGGGACAAGGGTAAGAAACGAACAAAAGCAGGGAAAAGAAAACTCTAGAATAGGTTTTGTCGAGGTGGCGATGTTGTCAGGAGGAGGAAAGGGGTTTTCGGGGTCTGTTATCGCGAACCAAACACGCCCTAATTGAAATACTTGTCTCCTGTAAAAAAAGTTAAACTTCCAACCATCTCCATAATCCTAATTTTTCGAGGGTACATAGACATGACTTTCCAACATCCAGAAGCACGAGAAAAGATTTCATCATAGTTGCATTATTCACTACCGATGGACTAAGTTAATGAGCCCACGAAAGTCTTCAACACCACAAATATTTCAACGTCTCAATCACCATACTCTCTCTATAATACATCTCCTGGCTCCTGCTTCCGCACACCGCCCTCCCTGTATGTACTCTTCCCTCCAGTGAGTTCCCGTCACCGCCCCCTCCTCCCCCTCCTCCACCGGTAACTCTACCGACCCCTCTCAATGCTCCTCCCTCGTAAACCTGAAACGATCCTTCACCTTTTCAGACCTCGGCACGTGGCAGCCAGACACGGACTGCTGCGGGTGGGACGGCGTCCTCTGCGACCCAGTCTCGGGCCTGGTCACCGCCCTCGACTTAAGCCACCGCGTCATCGCCGGTAAGCTCACCGCAGGTCTCTTTAATATCACCTCCCTTCGAAAGCTCAACCTTGCGTATAATGTGTTTGATGAAATTCCTATTCCGAATGAAATTGGGTCGCTTTTAAATTTGACCCATCTTAATTTATCAAA
>NW_017975069.1:0-2409 GCF_001876935.1 Asparagus officinalis
CGTTGGGCCTGATACTACTACAGTTCCCGGAGCTGAAAATCTGCATAGAAGTGACGTCTCCCCGTCCTTGCCGAGTGATGTAAGCAATCCGCCTACAGGGGTTTATATACCCTCTTCTGCTGCTGTCTCAGAGCCTGTCGGATCTCAGCCTGAGGGGACGTCCGTTGGCGTTGGTATGCTCAGAACTTGCCTTTTGAATTTCCCTATCGTATTCGATAGTCCGCTGAATTTCTGTGTTGTTGCTTGTAGGATCTCGATCTTCCCTATACGAGCGTGTCCGCGTCTTTTTGGTCGATACTGATCCTGACAGAGAGGCTTTTCGTACGGACCTCAGCTTCTTCACTGCCTTTTATAACGGCCTGATCGAGAAACTTCTTCATAGAGGATGCGGCTTCGATCAGTTCAGGCGTTCCTTTTCTCGCCACATGATGATGATGAGGGAAGAAGGATACCCAGAATTGGCCGACTCCTTTACTACCGATTTCGCTGCCCTGGAGTCAGAGATACGAGAGTGGAAGGAGTTGGAGGTTAACGGGGCTTCTTCTTTCGTGTCCTCTCGGTTGGAGCATAGGATGGCACAGTGGCGTGACCTGAGATCTTCCATCGGATGCGAGCTTCAGTCACATGAGAGTTCCGTTGTGCAGCTGATGGCTACCGTAGCGAGGAAAGACACGGATAGAGCTGAGCTACTCCGCTCCTTGGACTCGAGTCGCGAGGAGGTGACTAGGTTGAAGGAGGCCTTGAAGCACACCGAGGAATCTGCTGCCCTTATTGCAGATGATCTGGCTGGACTAGAGCGTTCTCGGGAACAGGCACTCGAGAAGCTAGGATCCTCCCAGGAGAGACTGATGAAGCTGAAGAGCGATGCCGCGGAGATTCTAAGCCATTCTGAGGAATCTGCCCGAGCTGATCTGCAGGTGGGACTTGAGCGGAGTTATGCAGATAGACTTTTTAGCTTAAAGTCTCATATTCTCAGCCGCCAGCTGCCTTCGGGCTAACGGGCTTCTTGTTGTATGCTTTTGACTCGGTCTATTAATAGAAACTCCGCATTTACTTCTTTCTTGTGATTTTTCTGTATTTCTTCCGAATGACAGATTTATGGGATTTTTGGCAAACCCCCAGCCCTCAACGGGTTTGATATGTCTTTACCAATTACCGTTTGAAATCGGACTAGCATGTGAATTATTAAACCCGTCTCACATGTAACGTTGTGCTAAGAGAGTAAACTCTCTGAGGCTTTGTGCTATGATTTTGAATACATAGGCTTCGTCTTTCTCACGGGAATAGACTACCCGGCAACGCGTGTTAGGCGTTGACTTATCCCTACTTAGGCTTCGGGATAAAATTCCCCGTGCATCAAGTGCCCGGATTGGAAGTTGAGAATCGTGTCTTTTCTAAAAGCAAAGTTGGAGTTTCGAAAGAAGCAGTTTATACTCATATACTTGTCGGAGTGGCATGGTCACTCTCATTCGGTTTGTTCTGCCGTCGAGACGCCGGCTTCAACTAAGGTCTGGATGCTTTTCTTTAAAGCAAAGCAGGCCTTGGTGGGATGAAGGATCTTCCTGTGGTATTCACAATAATTTGGGTCTGAACTCTCATTGGCTTCCTCCTAGCTTTTAATAGGTGGGAGCTTGATTTTGTCGCTTTTTAGGAGGTACTTGAGGATGGCTGGAACCTCATCATCCTCGAAAGAGTATCGTTTTATCTGAATTGACTGTTGTGGCGATCGCTTCCACGACTGTCGTTGTGACGCTTGATCAGCAGCGAACCTGGGTACGAACTCTGATTGGCTTTCTTCGACCCTCTGTCTTTTAGGATAGCGTCTAGTCGAGGTGGTGACAGACTCGATTTCCTTCTGCTTTTCGTCCTTACTTTCATGATGTCGAGAGGTAGGAATTGGGCTACCCCCAGTGTCATTGAAGGATCTGGTCGTACCACTCCCAGTGTTATCGAGGGGAGAATCAGTCTTAACAACCATATTCAAATTCGGACCATTGGTATTTGTCCTATCTGGAATAGGCGTGGTTGGGGTAACGCAACAGCTAGGCCCAGCCTGATGATCCGATTTAGGAAATTTATGCCTTTCAGCTTGCAACTCTCTTATTTGCCGCATAGCCAATTCCATCTTGCCCTCAAATTCTTCTTTCTGCTTGATTAGTGCTTCTTGAACTATTTGAGTGAGCTGGTCAGGAGTAATGCTGAACGCATCCCTAGTGTTTTTGGAGAGACGTGATAACTCGTGTAGAGTCACTTTTACTGGGATGTTAGCCAATTGGGTCATAACATCGAAGTGATATGAAGTGTTTGGATCTCCCGGTTTATCTCTTCCAATCTGCTGACTGAATCGAGACTGCCTCGGGATTCGAACATCTTGGTACAGGGGCTCCTGTTGGGTCCTCTCAGCAGGTA
>NW_017975070.1:0-2408 GCF_001876935.1 Asparagus officinalis
GGGCAAAATTTCCAGTCATCAGTCGACTGATCAGTCGACTGACGGGCTGGTTGTGTTTTCTCAGCTTCTAGGTCGACTGGTCAGTCGACTGGTGAGCTGAGGCTATACTGCCTGAACTTCATCAGTCGACTGACGTCATCAGTCGACACATCAGTCGACTGATGAGTTGTTTTACAGATTCTTGATCTGTTTGAGTTGTCTTTCGGGGTCGCCTCGATAACCTGACCCTAGCTTATCATGTTAATGATTTATCTGTACATGTGGGTTGACTTTTGACATAAGTTTAGACATGTACATCGGGATGCGTGCGGGTTTAGATTTGGTGTATTTTTCCATGTATGCTAGTGATAATTACATTTCCTTCATTTATAGTCTACGTGTTGGACAATACATTATTTTGATCCATGTGTTGGATACTTACCATCTTGGTCCATGTGTTGGACATGTATTCTATTCAGTCCATGTGTTGGACCTGCATCACTTTTAGTCCATGTGTTGGACATTTTTGCCGAACCTTGAGCATGGTACACATTTGAGTTTTGGAACACGACATTTTGATACCGTTAAGACATGATAGCTACCTAGACTGGGTATGACACTTATGTAGAATACGACATGATATTTTATGACGTGGGACACCACATGATACTCTATTTATGTTCTGAGATGGGTTGTCTTCCCTTTTATTTATTTCTGTTCACGTATCAGACTCCGGGTTTGGTACTTAGGGATTTTCAATTTGGTATATAAGGTATATACATGAGAGTTTCCTTGTTTGGATTATTTCGCTCGACGTACCTATGCCCGTGTTGAAACTTCCTAAGTACTAAAGCCCATTGTTTATTTTTAGGATAATTGCTTATATATATGTATATGTTTTGTGATAACTGTATTTTTCTTATACAACAAGCCCTCCCCTTTGGGGTTGGTTGTGATGTTGCTCGCTAGCGCTTTGACGCTCGTTGTCCCTCCCCCTTTCAGGTCACAAGCCAGGAGCCCGGAGAGTCGCAGGTTGATGGCGACACACTTTAGTGTTTAGCTGTCTGTTATGTTTATGTTGGAGCTCCACTATAGATTTTGTTAGACATTTGAGAGTATTGTTTTAGAAGTTGTAAAGGCTGTATGCCTTATTTCCTTCTTGTCAGATATTTGGATTTGAGACTTGTTGACCACTCCAGTTTATTTATTCAGACATTGACTATGTATTTTCATTTGTTGGATGATGAGATATTTACTTGATCACTATCATTTCATCAGCCCTTCGTGTATTATCTTTTACTTGCTTTTGTACCTACACCTGTTATTGATTCTACTAGATAGATGTTAATTGTGATGGTGAAACTTGTTGTTGTACGGTGTGGTGCATAGCAGGTTTGACATTCTTGGTTTCACCTTGGACTGCAGGCTTGAGTGAACCCAGGGGCGTCACACTTTGCCTCAGCCTCGAGAGCGATGGCCTTCTTTTCGGCCTCTTCCCTGGCCGCCTTCTCCTTCGCTAGCTCAGACTCCCATTCCTTCGAAGCATCGTGCATATGGGCGAACCGCTCATATAGCTCCTGCTTTAATAAAGCCCCTCAGACTAGATAAGCCTTAAGGGCTAGATGAAAGCCAAAGCTTGGCATCCTCCTTAAGACCCGATTGTCTTTTTGCAGATAAAATTGCTGCACGACCGTAATAGGAGCCGAAAGAGACCCAAGAATTAAAGTCTCCCTATTGAGAAAAGCCGAAGGGATGAACTTACCATCTTTAGAGAGCTCCCTCCTCAGGAAGCAAGGGCCTAGCGGCACTCCCGATAGCATCGTCCTGGCACTCTCCCATTCCTCGGGTTTTACCTCCGAAATCCAATGAGGGAAAGGCCAAGAACCTCCCTCTTTCTCACTAACATCCTAATATTCAGTGGTCTCCTCTGCCTAAGGCTGGGAGGAGAGGGGTGCCTGACCAGTTGTCTCCTTTGCCAACCCAACTAGTTCTTTACCTGGTCGGCTGAATAATACAAGCTTATGAACCGGATCGACTATTCCATTTATAGCACCGGCAATGGTTTCAATCTCATCTGCTAGGACGACTGATTGTTCTTCAGGTAGATATTGCTCCGAAGGCGGGCCGACTCGAGTCAACCCAGAAACTTGGGCCACGGCGACAGGATCGTGGCACCGAATGGATGACTTCTTGGATTTCCTCCCTACCCCCAGCTCAGCGGCTAATTTGCCCATCCGAGACCTCAATTGGGATGCCTCCTCAGGGGCTACATGTTAGCCCTTATGTTTTTATGATGTTTTACAACCACCATTATCGGTACTAATGGCTTATTGAGTATAAATGTAGTGAATTCATATATTAAGCTTGTTAGTGCCACAAATGGAGGATTGGATGGAATATGCGCTACAACGATGATATCCAAAGGAGGA
>NW_017975071.1:0-8955 GCF_001876935.1 Asparagus officinalis
GGACACCCCAAGGCTGTCTCGGTTTTGGAGCGAGACACCCCCCGTTACGGCGGATGCTCCTCAACAGCCCATACCCCTTCCTTTTCCGTAATAAATAGGCCCCTTAGGCGCTCCATTTCTCTGGGCTTGGGTTTTGAGAGAGAAATTTCAGATCTGAGCTCTAGCTTTGGATCCTGAAATTTCAGAGAGAGCGGCGAAGGCCTGCGGAGTAAGGAGTCGGGGTTTTCTAAGAGAGCGGCGAAAGCCTGCCGGATCGAGAGGAAGACGCGTTCTTACTTCATCAGCCCTCTTTACCTTGCTTTTCCCTTCCTAGTGTGCCTTAGAGTAATTCAAAAGGACGAGCCATTTATCTCGCTTTAGCGAGATATATGCTTACAACTTCTAAAATCCCACAGCGGATTGACGAAGGTTCTGTTTCCATTATTCCCCCGGTGGATAGACGAAACTTCTGGCCGCGGATTTTACCGGAAAGATCTGAAGAGTCGCGCCGCGTCCACGGATATCAACCGCATCCCCGTCACAGGGCCAACAACCCACGCAAGCGCAGACCGCCTAAAACGGAGACCTCGTGTTTATTTTCGTTTAGTTGTAATATCTTTTGTTTTTCATTTACCCTTTGGTAACGCCTTGAAGTTGTAACAGAAATCTCAAAAGAGAATACTCAATGAAAACAGCAACTTTTTACAGAAAAGACAATATTCCTGTCTTTGGATAGTTTCTGAGAACCATACGACCACCCCAGTGTTGTCCACTACTGCGTGGGCGTCCCCCCAGCGCTATCATCATGGTGGCGTCCACCCAGCGCTGTTAATTTTAGGGGGGCACCCCCAGTATTCTCTTGGGTGCGTGCGGTTGGCCATTGACGATTTCGACCACCTCCCGGCCTCCTACGATTGACTGCAGCGTTCTGGTGTGCGATGGGTAGGACTCGACTAGCCGGTGTCGACAGAGCTTCGGTATTCGCTTGATCGTGCAGTTGTCTCATCTCTTGCATAAGCCACTTCCATTTCAAACTTGAAGATTTCCTCTGCTTAGTCAGGGGCGCTCTTCATCATTTTGGCTATCTGATCTGTTGTTGACCATGAGTACCTGCATCGAGCTTAGCCTATGCTAGCGTCGATGTGTTCATCAGAGGCGAGCGCGAATAGGAATCCGAACGAGTTCATCATCGGAATGGGCTTCTTCATGATCCCACCGGTCGTCGTGTATCTCCCGACGGCATTCTAGTGAAGCTGAGACTATTTCGCCCGAATCCGGACCCTGCTTCCTGAAGATGAAACTTAGGGTCGGAATCCACCTTGAAATGATGGGGATTTTCCTTGTTGACCTGTGTGGTCAACTTTAGCGGGTTCGATCCTCTCGAGCCAATCGATCCTCTTTGGTGAGAACGCTTGATTTGGGCTTTTGTTGCCATCTGGAGAGATTCCCCGGATATCGAGCCCTCTGTGAAGCCGGTCTTGGGGCAGTACAGGCTGATAATACTGCCTGATAATTTTGCGTAACCCACGCGACAGTGAGAATCCGCTTCCCGAGGTGTTCTTCTCTTTCGAGATTCATCCAGCAAACCCCCGAGGCGCGATAGTACAACTCATCGACGTATGCGGTCGGAGTAACCTTCACGGCTGCTCACATGGGTCTCAGGTATAACGCATTCGTTTGTCTGAGCGTGCGTCTTCTTCGAGTGTACATTTCCTGTTTGGGCCTCCGCAAAGAGATCGCACGTTATGCCGATCACCCTTATGTGAGGGTGAAAACCTTAACGGGCTCTTGGTCCTTTGCACGCACCGGCCGAGCTGGTCGTTGAAGAGAGCTCGATTGTTAGGAGATCGGTACGACCCCAGTTTCTGGGATGGTTTGGCTTGAAGCTCCTTCAGCGATCTCCCCAGCTTTCTTGACAAAAAGCCGCTTTTCCTCAGTATTCTCGCGGTAGAGCCGTCGATACGACGTTGTTCAAGGAGGATTCTTGAATTTGGGGAGATCCACGCGAGGTGGGCTTACGAAGCGTTCGGGATACCTGAAATTGACGAAGGTTGGACGAGCATCATTACCTGATTTTCCCTTTAGGCGTTGATTCGGCTTCGTGCACCCAAATCTCGTTTTGGATCTCGGTGATCCCGTACTGCTCTTCCCTTTGATGGGTCTGGTGCTTTCGGTACCAGAGGCCTCGGGCATGCGCACAGCAAGGCGCGGCGCTTCTAGGATTCGTCCTCGCAGAGGAGACGGTTCATTGTTGACATGAACCATTTGTTTGTTTCCGCTTCGGAAGGAGCTGCGCTGGTTGTTATGCCAGTTGTTGCTCCTGGCGTTGCCGGATCTTGTAGCATCTACGTCTATAGCGGATCCCATCCCACCGCTCGTCTTCGATCCCCCGAATCGCTCCAAAGCGCATCGTGCAGCTGTCGAGCAAGACGTTGACGCTCTGTCTTTGTCGTCGCTTCTGCTATGATAATGCCGAGAGCGGTCTTCAGAAGTCGATCTCCTTCGGCCGAAGAGGAGTCCGGATCTGCCGTCTCAACCACGTGGCCGACGTGGCGCGGGAGTCGCGTCGGTGCAAGTTGCAGAGGCGGCACGGGTCCGAGCGTCGGTCTTGGATTTTTGAACCGAAGGACGGCAATCATTTATGAAAGAGGTTTACCTTTCTGTAAACCGTTTGGAAAGAGGCGGAATCTGTGAGGAGGAGCGAAGAGAGGCGTTCTTTGAACCGTTGTAGTGGATCGAGTCGATTGTTCTTTCATTTGCCCCGATCTTGCGACAGGTCGGCGCGCGAAGAATCCGGTTTCCCAAAACCGACATGGCCGTCCCTAAATTGACATGGACGAATTTTTGAGGTTACTTTTGATCTTAACTCATGATCTCTGGAGCTGTGACTTCTGTCGTAAAGCGAGCTTCGATCTCTGCACGTCATAGCGAAATTGAATGCATCTGTTGGTTTGGTATTGAGATTTGCCATGACCTGACCTGTGCTTGTAGTAGTAGGTTTGCATCTAGCGCGAGAGTTCTCTACGCGGTGTCATGAAAATGCGGAGGACTGCAGACCTGCGATTTTGAACTGGTATACGATTCGCGCCGTGGCGTACTCACTTACATACGGTGCTACTTATGGTTAAGATACAACTCGCTTTTTGAAGTAACTCATGTCGGCGTGTGCGTGTTTTTTGGAAAACGGACGCCGTCTGGATCACCAACCCACTCGAAGGCGAACAAAAATGCTAACTAATGATCTATTTCATAACACCAGACATAGAAAGAAGAAATATCGGCTTTCGTGCGCTCAATTTCTGATACTAGGTCTTCTAATGACCTTGGGTGCTCAAGGCCTCCATTCCTTCTCGCCTTTCGGTTTCAAGTCCCCGGCTCCCACGTCTCATGTACAGCTAATTGCACTAGATCCCTAGGCGCGCCCCTACTACAACATGCAGTCTAGGATATTGGTGTGCATAAGTGGCATTGAAAAACCAACGGGGCCAACTCAGATCTGGTCGGAATAAAAAAACTCCGGAACCCAGAGACTCTCTCGGGTTGAGTCAAACGCGGACGTGATTCATAGACTACAAACTATGTTCCTGTGTATCGTTTACTAACTCTTTGAGTCGGCTAATATTATAATAAACCTGCTTTTAGATCTTCGATTTGCCCTTTATGATTCTTGAATAGCTATTAGTGATCTTTTAAGTATATTTCGGTCAAGGAGGGTGTGCAATTTTAATACACGCAGAAACTAACGGCATAAGAGGCGCTGTTGACGGCCCGTTAAAGTAGGCTAATACTCGTACGCTTTCAATTAGATTCACGAGATCGATAGCAATTCCGCCCCCAGATCTTACGAAGCGCTGTAAGCGTTCTATAAACATAGCTAGAGCGCGAAATGGAGATGGTTAATAGGCATGCTGGCTTAGTGTAATTACGTAAGGCAACTCAAGCAATACTTAGAGTCCGCCGGTTACGAGAGGGTCGACGTTTTGGTAGGAAGACATTAGCATGTTAAAGGCGACACTTCTTCTCTCCTTCGTTTTGTGTAAAGTACACTCCAACCGGGCACTCGCACCAAAAGTAGCCTAAGACCACCTTCCAAAGGGCCACTTGTCAAAAATGAATAGGACCGTGTTCTAACACTCATAATAGCACTGTGCGGTATTTACTACGGTAAATGACTTAGGCGATGAGTGTAGGTAGAGGTTGGCTGTAAGGGGGGGACTTAAGGGGGTGCAGTTTGACACACCCTGAGAGTGTTGTGCGTGTAGACCTTTGGCGAGACACGCTAGGGTGGTCGTCGGCCATGGCCGAGACACCCCTTGGGGCCTGTCCTCGCATGCGGCCGAGCGACACCCCCTAGGTGTCCTCGGCCAAACCGGCCGCGAAACCCCCTAGGCCCGGTGGGCCCTCAAGCCTAAAAACTAAGCCACGATGTGTACAATCCGTAAGGGTGGGTGTTGATTTAAGTCAACGGGCACGAAGAACTACTCGGACCGATGACAACCCTAAGGGTGGCTCGGCCTATGCCGAGAACACCTAAGGGGTGTCTCGGCCAAATGGCCGAGAACAACCCCCCATGTGTCGGCTGTCTGGCTTTTCCGGAAGAGACCCGGGTAAAAATTTTCGACTGCCCGGGAACCTCCGTATTAAAAGGTGTAAAATATTTGTTTGTGGACTGATGTCTCAGCCGTAGAATTCCTTCGTCGCCGACCTTGCGAATTTTGGTAATGTAACTTCCCAGTGTTATTCTGTCCCCCTTCTTGCTGTGTCACTTGAAAACACTGAAAGAAAGTTAGCATGAAACGCTGCAACCACGAAGAGTTTGAACGTCGTTCTGAATATGTGTAAATTGAGATTATCTTGTAGCAATTGGTGGCCGCATGCTCCGAATGCTATATGCCAAAAAGCTGAGAGGTTTGGTCAATTATTTTCAGAAGATGTATATCCAAGTGCCGGGGCTTTACCTTCTCACGTATCGAGTCTAGCGGGGGCGAGTCTTATTAGTTCTATTCAGCGAAGATAACTTATATTTTTTCGGCTCAATTCCGACAAACTGCTCTCGAGAATTCAGTGTACAAGTTTCGTTCTATGTCCCGAACGATAAAAACTTTCGCATTAGGTATCAATTCGTTGGATTTGTAAAAGAATCAGGTTATACAGAGTCTTCAAAATTGTCGGCGCGGCAAAATCTGACTCTGTTAGACTGCGCTGTTTTTAAAGCAATGTATGAACAAACACGCGCTAACTCTATGTATTCTTAGTGGAAGTCAAATAAAAGTGCCAAATTTTTGATGGCCTCTCTCAAAGGGTTGTCATCAGGCCAAAGGACCGAAGACAACCCAAATGAGGTCGATAATGGTGTGTCGTCGTTGGCCGCACCACCTCCACTCAATGCAGGCTGTGTTCGATGCTCCTGTACACCCAAATGCCTGACAGTCAACCACTGGAGGGATTTCATGGACCTAGTCACTTATTAATTGTCTGCGGACCGTGGCCGAGACAAGCTCGCATTATATTGTGGTGATGTTCTTGTTTCTACGCCGAAGAACACCTTCGGCTATTTGATGCTTAACGTGACAGCCGAATGTGTTCTGCGATCGGAAGCAAACTTTGGACCTTATTCATCCTATGTTTTATAGTATATAGCGACTTGTGGGATATCCACCCGCGAGTGTCGCTCTAGTGGCTGGCTCGAGGCCTTCGCGCGTACTGTTCAGAGTTGATCTTAACGTGACAGGGAGAATGTGACTACGTCTGACTTGCCACAGATTTCTGGAATTAGTGTCTCGCTGTGGCGGAAACTCTGACTTAGGTGAGTATTATCAATCAGAAGCTGCATGAATTTTGATGCTGTGATTTGAATTAAGAATTTTGTGTGTAATGGCCGAGTTGATTCGCTGTCTCAACTCGGAGATTTGAAGTGACTTTCGGGTGTCATTGGAATGCTTGTAGCCGACGAGTCTGTATAGGTGCCCTCGAGGCATGATTAGCAATTATCAGATTTGGCGGGCGATTTGGGACACGGACAGGCGTTTGTCCAATTGCGTGTGATCGGCCGGGGAGTAACAGTTTTCGGTCAAAAAAAAAAAATAAAAAAAAAAATACCCCGTATCCCTGGGTGATCTCTGCATAGCTGTCGGCTCACGTAATCCGTCGGTTCGCCTTCAATCGCTCACCGGCGTCATTTGAACTCATGCTGACCGGGTAATGACGTTCAATCGTCGATCGTTACATCGAGCCTGTGAGTACGGGACTATCGATTTTTGATGCTACAAGGAGCTATAAACTTCTAGATCTGCACGCAGATCGACGATAGCTGGCAGAGTTTCTAAAATCCCCCCGCGGATAGACGAAACTCTGCACGATTTTCTCGACCAGATTGAGTGGCCCCGGTGGTCCACGGATATTCAACACTCCCCGTCACAGGACCAGAAAGACCACGCAAGCAAGAGATGAAAAACAGATCTTGCGTTTGTTTTGAAAAAGAGTGTATTTCTTTTGTTTTCTGAGTACCAGTCTTATAAAAAGGCTATCTTTTTATATTTCATTGTAACGATCAAAGTTGTAATGAATGCAGCAATGAATACAGCAACTTTTTCCGCAAACAACCGCGTCGGCTGATGGAGCGCCTCCCTCTTATGCTGGTGAGCTATTTTTGGCATATTTACAAATTAGTCCCTTTTTCCTTGGGAATTTGCAAATTAGTCCTTTTTACCCCACGTTGTTCTCCTTGGTGAGGCAATCGGGAAGAGCCTTGATTCTCCTTGGTGAGGATCGACGCTTTAAAGATGAGTTTTGCTTGGTCAAAACCATATCTCATAACAAATAAAGGGGGCGTTTTGTCGCTGCATTGTGCCTTATAAGGCAGGGATATGTTTTTTGATATATCCTAATAAGGCAGGGATATGTTTTTTGATATATCCTACCTTATAAGTGCATAATGTGGCCAAATCGTCTCACTTTTTATAAGCCAGTGACTCTATCTTACCCATTCGTAGGATGAGTTCAACTTCCTTTTATAATTGAGACTAACAAATATTTAACTGTTTGTTTCCAGTGGGATATCCTTCTGGAGCGTTCTTATCTCACGCAGTGTACGGGTGTCATGGCGAGTATTATTCGACTTCCGACGATTTTTCCCCTATTCCAGTTACTCCTCAGTTCGCTTCGGGCACGTCGACAGAGGTTGCCCAAGTGGTGAAGGAAGGTGGACATCGAGCTCTTCGACAGTTGATTACAGATGCGCCTTTCGTGAAGGATGCCAGTTCTATTCAGCCTCTCAGGAAGACCGACTTTTTATTTGGCGACTCTGCCAAAGATCCGGATGCGGTGTTTATTGACGCCGAGCAGTGGCTCCATAAAACTGGCAGGGGTTTCATATATTTGCCGAAGATTCCTCGGCATCGTTCGTTGACTGAGCTCAGGCGTCAGGCTGTGACACAGGAGATGTCGTGGCGCTTGACGGAGGAGCATGAGAGCGTTCACTGTGGCTACATCACTCATCAGGCAGCTCCTGGTTCGAGCAGGAGTCATATCACTGGATTGCATCCTGGAGTATTGGGGTTGGATGCACCACCGCGTAACGAGCTTCTTGCCTCTGCTTCTACTTTGAAGAATCGCCTCGCTGCCTTAGGACGGGAGATGCCTGCGACGCGTCACAGATTTTATAGCTGGGTCCATTCTTTGGACAAGCTTTGGTGGACTCGCGTGACGAAGTACGTCTTAAGCCGATGGAGCGAGGAGTTGCACGCTTGTGGTCTATATGCAGCCGTTCATGCCACCATGTATGGTTTGCCTGTCAGCGCGAAGCATTTCTTCGCTTTGTGCGAGCTTTATACTCCAGATTCGAATACTTTTCTGACCCGGCAAGGGGAGTTGGGCTTGGCCCTCCATGAGATGCACAGGATTTCTGGTTTGCCCATGGGACAGATGCTATATCAGGAATACTTTCCCTCCAACCATGAATTGAATCAGCTGAAGGATCGCATGCCCGACCGCTACGAGACTTTATGGGACCTCACATGTCACTATCATATCGCTTTGGCGCAGTCTGAACCTTTAGCGAAGAGGGCTAAATCCCATGTGAGCCAGAAACAGTTTGCGTCTTATTTGTTCAGAAATCTAGAGAGCAATTCTGGCGAGGCTATTTGTGAGCTGGCACCACTCACTCCTTCAGGGGTTTGATGAAGAAGATTGACGCTCATTCCTATACCATTAGCAGTCCTCAGGGTGGCTTTCCTGCAAGGACCAAGTTTAAATCATTTCTATGGCATGCGACCGCGCCGATTCGACCGATGACCCTTCTTGCCGGTTACCTCGCTATTTGGTTAAAGAAATGTGTGGTCCCGTATCAGTCTGGTGACGCTTTGCCCTTGGAAGTGTTCTACCCAGCGATTCAGCTCGCCTACAAAAAGGAACTTTCGCTTCTTCCGGTGATGGTGGCTAACATTCATCGAGGGCTTCGACAGATTTCTAGTGCTTTTACACGGAAAGAAAGTGAATCGCCGGCTCAGATTCCTACTATTAAGGTGGAGCTTCCGTACACTTATTTGATGGCTTGGTTCGTCCTTCATCGTCTTGATATGATGTCAGTACCGAATGCCACAGACCCCTCCGTTCCCCTACTACAGTTGCTTGAGAATGGTAAGTGGGAGGGGCGAGGATTCCCCGACATCAGACTGCAGCTACAGGTCCACAAGTGTTGGGCGTTTTCCACTTGCTTTCCGTAGTTCTCCGGCCGATACAGCGAGTGTCTGATTGATGAGGAGAGGCCGAGGGAGTATCAGACTCATTTAGACATCGGCTGCTTTAACTGGCTGGTGAACATTAGGCCGAGTTATCTGACTTTCCAGGTGAGGAATCAGTGTTTCATAGAGCCTGTAGGCATCAAAAATTGCCTATAGTTCTCCACAACCGATTCAGTGTTAACGAGCGACGATGAACGTCACCATCCAATCCACATGAGCCTAATCGACGTCGACG
>NW_017975072.1:0-2403 GCF_001876935.1 Asparagus officinalis
TTTTACAAACGGAGGGTTGTGTTGGAATCGAGGCACGTGGGATCACTTCTGCTGCTGATTTCTGATGATGATTTCGCGTCGGATCGGATCGAGGATGCAGTTTTTGATTTCTTTATTATTATTATTTGTTGTTGGTGTTTTTTACAGGGTTTTTTAATCGTTTAATTTGGGTTTGTTTTGATCTGAGAACGAGGGGTTTGTTGCTGTTTCTTGAGGGTTGGAGAACCATGGGAATATTTGAGGTTTGGAGGACGACCGCCGCCAAACGGCCGACCGCCGCCCTCTCACTCGTTCTCTTCCTCTAACTCTCTCCGCGATCAAGGCGACAGAAATAGGTGAGTATACCCAACTCAAAAATAAGCTCGTTGGCAATGAATAGAAGAAGAAATTTCATCTTTTGTTTTATTTTGTTTTCTCTTTGTTTTTGTTTTCGGTTTATATTGCAATGGGAAAAATAAACTGCAGACGTATTGGGCTTAATTGTTTGCAGCTCTGGCCCAAGGTTGTGATCCGCAAATGGCTCAATATCAGCACCAAAGACTCTGATTTTAGTGCTAATGAAGGGGATACCACTGAGAGCGATTATGAATTTGAAGGTTTGATTCCAAAGATATTATGTTTTTTGAATTTAGTTGATGGGTTTTTCTTCTCTTAGTTCTATTTGTTTGTTTTCAGTACCTTTAGTGGCTTTTAATTGGATTTGTGTGCAATTATGCTAATGGGAATATTGATGGCAAATGGAATTATTGTATTTTCTGTTAAATTTTTAGCAGAGATGTGCCGATGGGAGAGGCAATTGTGTGAGGAAGACAGGAGATAGGGCTTGGAGCTGAATCATATGGTAATTTCTTAAAGACACTTAGTTTTTTTTTGTGATTGAAATTATTGGGTTGCTTGTAAATCCAATTGATGTCTGAAATTTATTATGGTGAGTACAAAGTTTGGGGTTTGCATTGCAATACGAATAAACACAGCACTAGATCTCATTGGTGTGAACTTGAAATAGAATCAATTAGCATCTTTTTCATGTTATATCCCCCAATGGGGCTTGTGATTATTTGATTAAGCCTGTACGCATTGAAGAGCTAAAGAATATATGGCAGCATGTCATCAGAAAAAAGCAGAATGAAACTGAGTATTCAGGCAGCATGGATGACACACATCGTAATAGGCGAGTTTCAGATGATGCTGAGTATGCTTCCTCAGTGCATGATGGAGCAGATGTATCTTGGAGGTCTAACAAAAAGAAAAGGGATACCAAAGAAGATGAAAATAGTGGTGAATTGGACCATGAGGATTCTTCATCATCAAAGAAGCCTCGTGTCGTGTGGTCAGTGGAACTCCACCAGCAATTTGTTAGTGCTGTCAGCCAACTTGGGATTGAAAGTATGAATTTATCTTCTTTCATGAGCGGGAGTGTAGTTGTTTTTCTTGTAAATAAATCTTTTGAAGTTTGAAACTCTTTGTTTCAATATTGTTTAATTATTAATCAATGCAGAGGCTGTGCCAAAGAGAATTCTGGAACTGATGAATGTTCCTGGATTAACTAGGGAAAACGTTGCAAGCCATTTGCAGGTATTATATTCTGAGTTAATTTTGGTTCTGTTGATAACATGTACTTATCTTTTTTATATATTTTGGGTACTTGTTGTATGTGAATTCTCTATATGATTATGTTCAAAGTATCATCTGTTTTTAATCAACTTGTATGAATAGTTTGTCCGAATGCACGTCTGGAAAACTTGATTCCTTTTCCAAACAAGATTTGAGACTTGTGAATTTGTGTTCATTTTCTACCTAAAGAACTAGCTGAGATTCATTCAATTAAAAAAATATTATTTATGATAGTGATTGCTGGCCTGTAGATAGTATTGATGATGTTAAGGACAAATAGATAAGTAATTGTTCAATATGTATTTTTTTGCCATTTTTTTGAAGCTCTGATGGAAATGAAGCACTTAAATGCACATGCCGGAAGCCTATCATCCACTTGCATGCAAAATATGTAAATTGTTTTGTTTAATCACAACCTTACTTACAAACAATTCTCAGCAAGCATTGCTGGTGAGCATGCGAACCTTGGAGGGGTGAACTTGAACAACACTCAAAAAGGTAACATGATGGTGCAGGAGTTACAGAAGCAGCATGCAAATTTTGTGGTCTCAGACCCACATCATGTTATTAACGTACAACCATCGTGTATGATTGCTCCCTCTCGATCACCAACTTGTTTAAATGTTGGACAGACCTCTTTACCTCTGAATCCAAGTTCCATAACCGTTCCATCTCAATTGTCAAACAGCTGTCAGTCTGGGAATAGTTTTGTCGCCATCAAATCAAGTTCCGGCTTCAACAGTAGTAACATAGCTCTTGATTACGGACTGCTATCAAACAGTGATCCAT
>NW_017975073.1:0-2402 GCF_001876935.1 Asparagus officinalis
AACCCAAGCTGCTATCTCAGCCGCATTCGCCACAATCTCCTCAGGCTCCTCTAGGGCTAACTCTAAGTGAAGACACTTTTGGGGTCTCCCTAAGGGTCCCATCTGAGAAGCCTCAGGTTCCTCCCGCCGCAGCGCTAATATAGTGGCTCAAGCCTTATCCTCTTCGGTCAAGGGAGTCTGAGAGATGCTGACAAACCCGCAAGACCAACAACAACAACAACAACAATAATCAAAGCCTTTATCCCAAATGTTGATGGTCGGCTATATGAATCCTATTCTTCTATTCTATTCTGTTATGTATCATCTTCTACGTTAAGTTAGTCCTAATTATATCCTTCTTAATTACTTCTAACCAAGTTATTCTAGGTCTATTTCTAGATCTCATAGCTCCATTAACTATAATATTATTGCTTTTCTAATCGGTGTACTAAGCGGTCTCTGTTGTACATGACCAAATCATCTTAATCTATTCTCTCTTATTTTATTTTCAATAGGAGTAACCTCTAATTTACTATGGATGCACTCATTTCTTATCTTATTTTTTAGTGTATACCCGCAAGATCGAAGTGTTGAATAAATTCTCGCTCCGATAAGATCCAGTGTAAGCTAGAATCTCATCTAGCCCACACCTCTCCTCATTTGAGAGAAATTCTAGCCTAAGAGCCTCCTTCTTAATCATGGGTCAAATTGATCAAGCCAAAATCACATCTCCCCTAAAGACTTATACGAACTTCTCTTTCTAATCCTTGTTTGACTCGGGAGGATTAGAGTCCACCTTGAAGTCGCCCACGCTCTAGAAGTAGAAGTGGACCTCTGTCTTGCTGACCTTGACACTGATTAGATGGCCACGAATCCCTAGAGTCAGCTCAACTCCCACCCGATAGCAGATAACAACGAACCCTACCAGCGTACTCCAAATCTTTGAAAGGGGGGGAGGATGGAACGGAAGGCATAAACCGTACTCCAAGTGATTGATATAAACTAGAGTGATGTTACCACTGTGATTGTACACGGCCTAAGTCTTCTCAGGTGCCGACAAGGTGAACACTCGGGGAACATGGAATCTATCATCATAGGTCTCAAGCACCATCAAATGTATCTTAGAATGAATTTTTTTGAGTAGGCTAATTCAAACCTCATTCTAAGTAGCAACGACCGGAGCAGAAGATGCCATTTCTAGTCCAAGAAGATCACCTAAGAAAATGATAGAGACAATCGAAAAGCACTTAGATTGCTAAGAAAATTCTAGGGTTTTGAGCGCAAGTAAAACTAACCCTTTAGAAGAGAAATTGTATATATTAACAAAGAGGAGGACACGTGGCGAGATCTTAACGGCCAATTCTGTTATCAAAGGACAGCTGAAAGGACTCCTGTAATTTGAGGCTGCCACTCAAAAATCGATGCGACATCCCTTTTTAGCCAACTCACAATCTCCTCTCATGTCAAAATGTCACATCAATAGCAATACATTAATGACCCCTCATTAATGCACCTCAAAATTCCAATAAGCGGAAAGTCAGTTTCACTTGGACTCGGTCATCTAAGTTCAAGCGAAAGGGGCTAGTTTTATATCACAAAAATGACTAAGTGTTAATCTCTTTCTAGTAGATGACATGTGTCCTAAATTAACTATACACCGATTTGACCTAACCCCATGAAGGTCGAGTCGAAAGGCATCCTCACCTGGACCCTGTTGCTAAGATCAACTTCATGCATTTTCATTCAATGGACCAAGTCGGAAAGCACCTCATTTCGAGTGGCTAAATTGAAAGGCATCTTTTCTTGACCCCCTCGAGAAACCCAGACAAAAAGCAGTCTTTCTCGAACCCCTCATCAACAGCTAACCACGATAACATTAAACATAAAGTCAAAGCCATCATTACAAATCCCCTGGAATCATAATGAATCATCGAAGCACGCTGGCACCATAACTCTTTTGTCACTGCCAAAATAACTGAGAGGATGACTCGGATCGCCCAACGCTGACACCTATAAGTATCAGCTGATCAAGCCAACTGCTTGGCCTCGGTCGAAGTTACACAAGTACCATTCAAAATCTACTATAAATAGGCGCATTGCTTACTACATAGAGATATGCAATTTCTACTCTGAAACCTAAAGCACTCATATTACATCCACTTAAGATTAATACTGAATTGACCGTCATAGGAATCACCAGAGAACCCAATTCTGATCCTCTTACATATTGTTTGCGTGCAGGATTGATTCCTCTGCTCAATAATTAGCCACCAAAGAAGATTGAGAGACCCTAAACACTCTATAACCTACATAACAGTCTATAACCTCCTGTTAAGTATCAGACGTCAATAATGTGTATGTATATGTATATGTATATGTATATGTATATGTATATGTATATGTATATGTATATGTATATGTAT
>NW_017975074.1:0-2948 GCF_001876935.1 Asparagus officinalis
CCCGGCCCGGCCCGGGCCGACGGGTTTTTTGGACAGCCTTAATTTCCACTACGGAACCCAGCCCAGCCCGGACCGACGGGTTTTTTAGACAGCCTTAATTTCCACTACACATCAATAAGTCATTGACTTAATGCCATTGTTTCCACCAATCACTGATATATTTTTGCATATCGTTGATCCATGTGCGAGTGTATTAATATGGGATTGGTCCTGATTTACTATCCATCACATGACTTGCTGTCTTGTGTCTTAAAGTCATGTTGGCAAATGAAAGTAGTGAAACTAGGGAATTCATATCTAGAGATTTGTCAAGAAGAACTAAAGGTTCATTTCCAAATATATGATGTACTATAATTTGATCAAAGAAAGCCTCAACGGGATTTTGACTGCAAAAGTAGTTTCCTTGATTTTGACATATATCAATTATTCCGGTATAAGCAAATTTATGACTACAAGATGCAGTAAATATGAATAAGATTGATAAGAAATTTGTGTAGAAGCAATAAAATCGGTTGACTTTTATGTTATCTTAGATACGATAATGCGTTTAGGATATTGAAAATTTCTCTTTCATACATTATACATGTCATCTAAACACAATGCATTTACATGATACTATTTTCACGTTCGTGTTACCATATTACCCCTTATAACCCCAAAAGAATTTGAAAATTAAAATAAATAAAGTAACAAAGGAAACCCTGGGTAAAAAGAAAATTCAATATTTGCGCCATGATTATGGAATTTTATAAAATTCGGTATTAAGTGTCGTCAGAAGTGTTGAGAACTAAGATCAAAAAAGACCCAGAAAAAGAACTCAATAAATTAGATTGAATGACTAATTTTATTAACAATAATTCTTGCTTAAATAGCCATTCAATACAGGACTCTAACTGACTTCCATAAAAACAGCCCACGTTTACAGCTACGTGGTAACAGACTTGGAACAATTCAAACAGATAACTCTGGACACTAAAGACTTATTCAAACAGAGAAGAAGACTCTAAAAAACAAACAAACAAACAATAACCTCTATCAATCCCTCCCATAAACTAAATGATGTGCAGCAATTAGTTTATAGCAGAGATCTCACACACTCCTAACAGCTTTCGAAGCTTCTGAAACACATCAAACTTTAATGGTTTGGTTATTAAATCTGCCAACTGATCCTGACTTCCACAATGAACTAATTCAATTTCTCCTTCCTTAGTAAGATTCCTTAAGAAATGAAACCTTACATCGATATGTTTGCTGCGGCCATGCATAACAGGATTCTTAGACAACTTGATAGTAGAACTGTTGTCACACATCACAGAGATACAACCTCCATCAAAATGTCTCAGCTCCTTCAAAATCCTCTTCATCCAGATTACTTGGCAAGCACAGACTGCAGCAGCTACAAACTCAGCTTCTGTGGTGGATAAAGTCACGATAGGCTGCTTCTTTGAGCACCATGAAACAGCACCTGAACTCATCAAAAATACATATCCAGACGTACTCTTCCTGTCCTCCAAATCTCCAGTGTAATCACTGTTCGTAAACGCCAACAACTTACCATCTCCTCCTTTCTTATAGTGAATTCCATAGTTCACAGTCCCTCTTAGATACCGTAGTGCTCTCTTGGCTATCTGTAGATGGAGCTCTGTAGGCTTTGCCATGTATCTACTTATGAGACAAGTAACAAACATCATGTCAGGTCTTGTGACAGTGATATACATTAAGCTCCCTACCAGTTGCTTGTAGTATGTCTCATCAACATCAACTCCATTTCCATCTTTGCTTACTTTACAACCTGGGACTTTTGGGCTGCTCACTGAATTGCTTTCCATCATTCCAAATCTCTTCAAAACCTCCAATGCATATTTTCTTTGGCAGATAGAGATACCATCAGAATTTTGTATTACCTCGATGCCAAGAAAAAACCTCATCCTTCCCAAATCGGACATGTCAAATTCTCTCATTATAGAGTTTTTAAACTCAGATAACATAGCTTCATCATCACCAGTAAAAATTAAATCATCAACGTAAACACTTACAATGATAATTTTTCCTTCTCTACTTCTCTTAGTGAATAATGTCTGCTCACTATCACACCTTTGAAATCCTTCACCAACAAAATGCCCCTCAATCCGACTAAACCAAGCTCGAGGAGCTTGTTTTAATCCATACAAGGCTTTGTGGAGCTTGTAAACTAGATGTTCACTGCCCTTTTTCTCATATCCCCTTGGCTGCTCCACATAAACATCCTCGCTTAGTTCACCATGCAAAAAGGCTGACTTGACATCCAGCTGAAAAATCTTCCAACCCTTCTGTGCTGCTAGAGCAATAATCATCCTTACGGTATCCATCCTTGCCACGGGTGCAAAGACTTCTGTATAGTCTATTCCATGCTTCTGAAAGTACCATTTAGCAACCAAACGTGCCTTGTATTTATCAATCTCACCATGCTCATTGTATTTGGTTTTATAGACCCACTTTACTCTAATTCTTTTGGCTCCAACCGGCAGCTCAGTGAGTGTCCATGTATTGTTCTTTTCGATGGACTTGATTTCACAATCCATGGCCAATCTCCAGTTTGCGTCCTTCACAGCTTCCTCGAAATACAAGGGATCATTTGACACAACTAATGCCATATTAGCTTCATCTTCAGATAGACCAAGACCTTCTCCACTAACATAATCAGTCATCCAAAATGGAGGTTGCCTCACTCTTTCACCACCCTCACTGGTCTCATTATTATCAATTGGTGAACCATCTTCCTCCCTTCCAACACTAGTCTCTCCTACCTCTCCATCATTATTATCACCATTGTCATTTTCACTCACTCCCTCTTCACTCTCATTCACTTCTTCGGTTTCATCATCATCACCGCATTCTAAATCCACCAATATTTGCTCTTCATAACTCACATCCCAATCCCATTGCTTCTCTTCTTCAAAGATAACATC
>NW_017975075.1:0-2401 GCF_001876935.1 Asparagus officinalis
AGACAGTATTTGCTGTCTCACCAGCGAGACAATGTTGAAATGGTCAAAACTACCTTTGTAACTGCCCTATACGTGTCCATTAACTGCCAAGGGACGTGGGAAACATCGTGGGTGGAAATCACGTGAATAACTGCCAAAATAATAGAGTTTGAAACATGAGAAGGCAGTTAAAACGAAAACTGCCTGCGGTTACTGTTTGCGAGACAGTATTTACTGTCTCGCGGGTCGAGACAGCAAACACTGTCTCGCCCAGCGAGACAGTAAACACTGTCTCGCCAGTCTAACTTCATCGTTTGTTGAGTTTTTTCAGTTATGAACTCCAGAGGCTATAAATACCCCCCTAGGGTCATTTCTGACGAGGATCGAGCATATTTTTGAGCATTCCAGAGCAGAGAGAGCAGATTTGAGTTTTCTTGCAACGCCTTGAAATTAAGCTTTGACTTGATTTTAAGAAGAACGACTATCTTACTTCGATAAGATATCGTTTCAATTTCTCACTTCGATAAACGAAGTCAGAATCAGTCAACCCCCTCTTCACGATCTGTGATTCGGCGGTCCACGAACCAAAGCGTTCCCGACACTGGCAAAGTCCCACGAAAACAAAGATCGATAGACGATTTTTGTGTTTGTTTCTCAATAGTTGTAATTCTCGTTTTGTTGTGTAGAAAAAGTCTTATAAAAAGATTATTCTTTCGAATTTGTTGTAATCAAACAAAGTTATAATGAATTCCTCAACAGAACCAACTTTTGATTCAAACAATTTCGAATTTGTTGTAATCAAACAAAGTTATAATGAATTCCTCAACAGAACCAACTTTTGATTCAAACAATGGCCTAAATTGTTATTTATTTATGGTGGTGCTCTTTGATTGCATCTTCCCCAAAATAAATGAAGTGGGGAAAAAAGATCCGCCAAATTACTTCTACCTCTTCGATCCTAAATTTCCATTATTGTCGGAGACAATACTCACTAATAATTAAAGCTACCATGTACGTTCTAGTAAATGCCAATAATCCAAGGTCAACATATCGTTATTCTATTATATACTATTTTTTTTATCATTTTTCCCTTTAAAATATGCTCCAATTGTTAATTATTCAGTTTTTATTTCTCTACTTAGAAGCATACTAGGGTACTATGACAGTGCAACAGAGTGTGTTTTCTCTACTTGAACAATCAAATCTATAAGTATTAGAAGATAATCGCTTGATTGTATTGATTGATCAAAGGGCATTATATACAGTAGTACTATGCTACGGTTATGGCATGCACCTCCGTTTCTCTTGCCCACATACATCTTCCCAAAACGGAAAAGCGGAACGAAAAATAAAGTCAATTAATAACATCGTCCGCACCTTGCTTGCCCATTCCTCTATGCCACCCTCCTTTTGGCATCATGCACTTGCTATGGCAACTTACCTTCTCAACATTCTTCCCTCAAAGCTACTCAATTACTCCTCTCCTACTCAAATCCTTTATCATAAAACTCCTACCTATTTTCACCTCCGGGTCTTTGGGTGTTTATGTTATCCTTTATTTCTGTTTGTTGGAAAAATTGTAAAGAAGAGAATAAAGAAAATGTGACTTTGATTCCTTTGATCTCGGTTACAACTTGATTACAAAAGAGAGGAAAACGAATTTGATTTTCCCCTTTGTTTAAAACTGGGTTCTTCTTGGTAGCGATGGAGTGCTTCCTTCGATTGATTGCGTCGAACTTGCTCTCCGTTGACGATCCGACCGTCTTTATCTCGTGGGAACGATGAACTTTCGTGGAAAGTTTTATGAATAACTCTGAATGAGTTTAAGAACTCTGAACGAGTTTGAACTCTGTGAATAGAGTTGTTGGAACCGAAAATTCGGTTAATAATCAAGCTGTTTTTCTGTTGTTGAAGGATTCTCTCAGATTTGATTTTCTGAGGTTGGTTCAAAAATCCTATCTCCAAGGATTTCGTTGCTGTTGTTGCCGAATCTCCAAACCTGAGTGGTTTTGATGATAAAGAATCCAACCCTTGATCTGATTATCAAAAATCCGATCCTTTAACTCTGTCGAGTTTGTTTGAGAACTGAAAATCTCCAACCTGTATGGTTTAGATCTTTTGAATCCAACCTGTGTGGTTCAGATGCCAAAAATCCAACCCCTAACTCAGTTGAGTTCGTTGAGTTTTTATAGGGGGATAAGGGGTTGTAACTGACCCCTATATCCGCTCCTACGTGGGCGAAAATCCCTCAGAACGTGGGATAAACGGTTTTGGAACCGTTCGACTTATGTTTGAGTGAGTCAAACGTCCAATCTGGCGTTCAGAACCTTAACTTCGTGTTCTTTGAATTGAAACGCGAAGTTGGGTGTTAGCTGAACACCATTGAACGCGAGGGTCGCTCGCGTTTGGTTTGTGCCTTGAT
>NW_017975076.1:0-2401 GCF_001876935.1 Asparagus officinalis
ATTAGTTTGGATACATTGGTTCCAGCGAAGTTTGAACTGATGACAAGGCGTAAAGGGTATGAGAGGGTATTGGAGTCGATCAACAAGGCTGTTGAGCTTGGGTTCAATCCTGTTAAAGTAGGTGGATTTTTTTGTTTTTAGTTGCATGAAAATGTATATTCTGCATTTCTTGTTGTTTACTTTTGTCTTTTGATTTTTTCTAGTCACTAGCAGCAATCATTTCATGTGACTGTTCTGTTGGCAGGTTAACTGTGTTGTGATGCGTGGGGTAAATGATGACGAGATTTGTGACTTTGTAGAGTTGACCAAGGACAAGCCAATAAATGTCCGGTTTATTGAGTTTATGCCATTTGATGGAAATGTATGGAATGTTAAAAAGCTAGTTCCTTATGCGGAGATGTTGGATAGAGTGGTAAGGTAGAACTCTTACTGATGCACATAATTCTTATGAACATATGTGTGTGTTCGTTGGTATGCATACTTCTGATTATATTAAACTTCAGTTGTTTTTATGTGTACGGAACAGAGACAGCGGTTTGGTCATGTTGAGAGGATTCGTGATAAATCTACAGAGACTGCCAAGAATTTCATGATAGATGGACATTGTGGAACTGTGTCCTTCATCACATCAATGACTGAGCATTTCTGTGCTGGTTGTAATAGATTGCGGATTCTTGCTGATGGGAACTTCAAAGTCTGTCTCTTTGGTCCATCAGAGGTATGTATCCTTCCAAGCATTTATTATTTTGTTTGTCTTTTGAAAATGAATCTGTAATACCTATCAGGATTTAATTTCTTTTATACATTGGTTGTATTCTCTTGTTCGAAATAAAAACGATAGTTCCCTTTTCTGCAACTTCTGATAGGGTTGATAACTATTGAGAATGCTGATATTGGATAGCAACTATTGATGAATTTCTCGAAACGTTTTTTTTACAACTTCCTTGATTGTCAAAATGATACTTTATATTATCTTTCACCGTGGACCTCTATATAAACTGAATATATTCTTCTCCTGAGCTCCTCAAGTGCAATAAATGTTTCGCATATTGACGTATAATACATGTTGCGACAATTAGGAATGTTCTATCTAGTTTGCATCAGTGATCACAACAGCAGCAGAGCAAGGATCTTCATCTAGCATGGGCAGCATCATCTAATACTATTGTATCCAACAAGTAATTTTCAATAAGCTTAGAATGGTGTTGTTATAAACGGATACACCCATCTTTAAGTCGATTAATATTTGGATATGGATATACGTTACTAAACTTCAACTTTAACCAAGTAGGACGAAACCAACAGTATCATTAGTTCTAAGTCTTCACTTTACATATTTAGGGAGGAGTAAATACTTTGACAAGGATAATTGGGAAGGTTAAGCAGCACAATGGCCTATGTACAGAAAGCGTAACTTGCTGGTAGAATTTAACTTCCAAATTTAATATTTCTTACATGACAGCCACGAGTGAGCTTTTATTCTTCATTTAAGCCTTTATGCAGAAATGGTTTGGCTATGACTATAACCATATTGGGAAGATTTCATGAAGGATAAGTTCCATATTCTTGAGGACGTGGAAGATTTTAAAGGATTTTGTGACCTTGACTGACCATCAACCGACATTTTCTTAATTTATTGCAGAAAAAGTTATAAATAAGTCAACTCGTGAACCTATCATAATCATCTAAAATGCTCTAGGAAAACTGAAAAAGAATCATGGATCGTACTTGTATTCTTTCATTCTGCTAATACTGGTTCGTTGACTCTATGATTTAGGATATTGTAAATGTACTATATCGTATACTTCGTCCATGTGTACTATTACTAGTGCATGAATGGACGTGTATCTTTTGATGATTACAATCAGCCTCCATACATGTTAAAAATAAAATTGTACTATTATTTTATTCTGCTAATGCTGATGCAGTGGTGTGTTGTCCTTATAAATATATCACGCTATAAATGTACTATATTATACATTTTGTACATGTTACCAATATAATGTGTATATCAGTTCTCTCATCCTCCTACTCTGATCTATTGCCTTCCTAGATGCAATTAACCCATCCTTTAGTTTCATATCTTGCAATATATGTGCTGATATCTCCTTATGAATGAGATACAATTATTAGAAGGGTAATGTTATATGGTAGACCACTAGTTGGAATCAGGAAGGTCTTTATTGTGCATGAAAGTTGCAAGACTAATTAGGTAGTTGCAATTTCCCTGTGGGAGGGGGAAGAAAAAACTTCCAAGTATATGCTGTGTTTAAAAGAGCAAAACCCCAATTCAATTCAAATATTAAGATAGTTAGGGATGTATATATATAGGCATACAAATATGGGTATGGTTAACGGGTCACAGCCCATTAACCCAATACCCAATAGACTAAATCTAACA
>NW_017975077.1:0-2401 GCF_001876935.1 Asparagus officinalis
AAGATGACGGAAACGTAAACGCCAAGGAGGTGAATTCAACTCAAATTGGGTCTGAGTTCCGAGATTGGCGTTTTCCCATCATTGACTACGTCCAGTATGGTATTCTGTCAGAAGATATAAAAGAAAGGGAATCAATCCGCCGAAGAGCGCCAAGATTCTTCTACAATACCGAAACCCATACGTTATATCGTAGAGGGTACGATGGTTTATTACTCCGATGTCTTTCGCACAAAGAAGCAAAAGAAGTTCTTAAGGAAGCACACGAAGGAGAATGTGGTGCGCACCAGCCCAATCCCAAACTGTATGATCGCATCAGGAGAATGGGATATTATTGGCCAACAATGGTTCGTGACGCAATTGAATACGCTCGGGAGTGTCATGCCTGTCAGATACATGCAAATTATATGCATCAACCGCCAGAACAGTTGCACACATCAACCACGTCATGGCCGTTCGAGACATGGGGCATGGACATTGTTGGTCCTATTTTTCCCCCTTCAGTCAAAGGCGATCGGTTCATTCTGGCGATCACGGATTACTTTTCAAAGTGGGCTGAAGCGGTTCCACTTAAAGAAGTAAAGACGAATAACGTCATCAATTTCATCAAGCACCACGTCATATACCGACACGGCGTGCCAAGACGGATTATTCATGACAACGGTCCGCAATTCATAAGCAACGCCTTCATCAGGTTTTGTGACAAGTTTAAAATTGAAGATGTTTCGTCAACGCCTTATTATCCCGCCGCAAATGGATTAGCGGAGGCGTTTAACAAGACGATCATTAAGATCCTGTCAAAACTTGTGAAAACCAATAAACGAGACTGGGACGATAAACTCGGTGAGGCACTCTGGGCTTACCGCACCACCATACGCACGCCCACAGGTGCCACCCCGTATTCGCTGGTATACGGATGTGAAGCTGTGCTACCGCTGGAAATTCAGATTCCATCCCTTCGGATCGCCCTCACAACAGAGATGACGACAGAAGAACAGCATCAGAAGCGTCTCGAAGAGCTTGAGAGGCTGGATGAAAAGCGCTTGGAAGCTCAACAGCAAATTGAGTTTTATCAGGTCAGGATGTCTAGGGCTTTTAACAAAAGAATCCGACAGAGAAGCTTCAAGGAAGGAGATCTGGTCCTCGCTGCTCGCCGACCAATAATCCTCACTTCCAAGAAGAAAGGTAAATTCGAACCCAAATGGGAAGGACCGTTTGTAATAGACACAGTCTATTCAAACGGCGCATATCGCCTAATTACTCAAGAAGGCACCCGGCAATTGATGCCAATAAATGGGAAGTTCCTGAAAAAGTACTATCCCTAGTACATTCAGGATAACTCATTTACCGGGAAGTTCCTCGAAGAATATTACACTTAATATTCTAGAGGATAACCCAAAATCATTGTCACCACCAAAATCCCTCACTGATCAATTTCAATTGACAGTGAGTCCACCAAAAATATTTTTCTGGCCCTCTTGATTCTTTCCATGAACAAGAGGTCCACTTTCAGTTCGGAGTCCCCTTTCGATAAACGAAAGAACTTCTTCCCTTTTTCTCTTTGGTTAAACCTTTTTCATGGTTATAACCGGAGTTGAAAATTTCACTTCGATAAACGAAGAACTCATCTTCAGATTAGATAACCAGTCCTATAAAAGGTAACTTTATCTACATCTTCCAGACTCTCAGAGTGGACACCCCCCTTCTAGTTTCTTCTTCGCCGGAAATAGAATATAAAATTCTTCCTTTCCAGAATCAGGGAATAGAATATAAAATTCTTCCTTCCTTGTCTGTTGGGTTCGCCTTCACCCTAAAAGAAGACCGGAAAATAGAATATAAAATTCTTCCTTTCCCCCAATCAATCTAGGATTCATTCTAGGAAGTTTATCCCGAATCCTAAGCAGGGATAAGTCTGCGCCTAACACGCGCTGCCGGTTTAGTCTTTTTCCGCAGAAAAAGACACCAGAGTTCGATTCTGGGGTATTTTATCCCGAAGCCTAAGCAGGGATAAGTCAGCGCTTAACCCGCGCTGCCGGTTAGTTCTTAACCGTTGAAAAGAACATCCGTCCACATATTCAACATTGTGGCAGATTGTTATTAATAACAAACACCAAAATCCATGCCTTACACGCGTGGGGAATTTCATCCTGAATCCTAAGAAAGGATATGCCGACGCCTAACACGCGCTGCCGGTTTAGTCTTTCTCCGAAGAAAAAGACACCATAGTTCGATTCTGGGGTATTTTATCCCGAAGCCTAAGTAGGGATAAGTCAGCGTCTAATACACGTTGCTGAGTGGCCTATTCCCATAACGAAGTCTACATATTTGAAGTTGAAGCACAAAAGTCTAAGGGAGTTCATTCCCTTAGCACAACGTCACATGCGAAACGGATTTAGACAATTCG
>NW_017975078.1:0-2401 GCF_001876935.1 Asparagus officinalis
CAGTGTTGAAAGATAGAATATAAAATTCTTCCTCTTTCGTTTTCGGGTTTGTCTTTACCCTGAGAAAAGGCGTAATTCTCAAATCCGCGCACTTTATGCCCGAGGAATTTTATCTCGATTCCTAAATAGAGATAAGCCTACGCCTAACACGTGTTGCCGGTTTAGTCTTTCACCGAATGAAAAAGATACCAGAATATAAGTCTGGGGACTTTTATCCCGAATCCTAAGTAGGGATGAGTCAGCGTCTAACAAGCGTTGCCGGGTGCCATATTCCCGTAAGAAATGGCGAAGTCTATGTATTCAAAGTCATAGCACCAAGTCTAAGTGAATTAATTCTCTTAGCGCAACGTTACATGTGAAACGGGTTTTAATAATTCACATGCTAGCCCGATTCAAACGGTAATCGGTAAAGGCACATCAAATCCGTTGAAGGCTGGGGGTTTGCCAAAAATCTTAAGTCTACGTCTAACACACGTCGCCGGTTTAGTCTTTCACCGATTGAAAAAGACACCAGGGTCTAAGCCTGGGGAATTTACCCCGAAGCCTAAGGAGGGGTAAGTCAACGCCTAATACGCGTTGCCGTTTAGTCTACTCCCATGAGAAAGACAAAGCCTATGTATTCAAAGTCATAGCACCAAGTCTAAGTGAATTAATTCTCTTAGCGCAACGTTATGTGCGGAACGGATTCAAAATAATCCGCACACTAGCCCGACTCAAACGGTAGTCGGTAAAGGCTAATCAAATCCGTTAAAGGCTGGGGATTAGCCAAAAATCCTAAAGTCAACGCCTAACACACGTCGCCGGGTAGTCTATTCCCGTGAGAAACTCTTGCTCGAGTCGTGCTATAGTGGCATCACCTGACGCAAGAGAGGAATCAATATCATGAAGGGTTGTTGATCTGCCAGCATAAGCCGCTTCCAATTGGTGAACAAGCCCCTCTGCTTCCCAAATCTTAGAATCGGCAGATATTTGAGCTTCGCGCCATGCTTGTAACTTGGCTTCCATCTGAGCGTCTACATATGAAGAAACTCCGGCCGCCTGAAATCCCTTCAGCTTTGTAAGCTCGCACTCGAGGCAAACCAAGTCTGCAGTAATAATATCCGCCAGGTCTGAATACCCTTGACTCCTTAGAAGAGTCACTTGGGTGTCGAGATATGACTTGAAGAGACTAATAGAAAGCCCGCTGTGGAGGAGATTGTCAACCATCTCGTTCACGAATGAGAAGAAAGAGCGAATTTCCATGCGAAGGAGCATTTTATCTGGATTGTTATTGGATAGTAGCGCAGTGACGAGATCATAAAGTTGAGTTGAGAGTCCTAAAAAGAAGAGTAGCTATTTAGGAATCTTAGTTCGAATAATTTCAAGATGAATGTCGAAACATGGCTCACCAATAACTACTGAAGGTTCTCTAGTTTGACACTCCGCGTTCGACACCCGTTGCACGCTTGCGTGAGTTGTCGGAGTTATTGCGGATGTGATAATCGCAGATGTACCGACTCCTTCGGTTGGTCTTGCGATTTGTTTAGCTGGATAGGTCCCCGCAGCTGCAGTAGTCATCTCAGTTTCCAGGGTCGTAGGCTGAGTTTGGGCCACTGACGACTGAGTTTCCATGATAATTCCTGCCAACAGCAAGAAATCAAGACCCTCGAGAACGTCAGATATCCCAACAATAGTAGTTGTATCAGTCTTAACGACTGGTCCTACAAGAATGACTCCCTTAAGGCTAAGTAAAACCGATAAGGGAATAACCTTCACATAAGAACGAAATCCATACCTGCAGAGGAACCAGCCTCGACGATTGGTTCAACAAGCTCGGGGACTGGTTCAATAACCTCAATAACGGGTTCAACCGTTTCAAAGACCGGCTCAACGGCGTCGATGACCGGTTCGGCAGTTTCGACAACTGGTTCAATAGCGTCTCGGCGAGATTGTTCTGATAACATGTCGTCAAGTAGTCTGTCACCAGAGCCCGAGGAGTCTTGCAAAGGATCAGACGAAAGCGCACCGGTTGCATGATGAGAGGTTTCGTTATCACTCGGGCCTTCCATTGGAACATCTGAAGAAAATTCTAAGTATCAAGACATGGAAAGAGAGGTTGAAAATCAGCATTGAAATAAAGAAGCTCACCTCCGGGGATGACAGCATGCTCTTCAATCCCAACGCCAACAATCGCATCCTGTAGTTTTTCTAAAAGAGCCAGAAGCATGTAAGCAATTAGAGGAGGAACGAGCTCTGAGTCGTTTAATACCCGAGATTGCCATCTAAAAGGTGTACTACCAGTAATGGGAGTACATGGACTAGCAACCACCGTCGACGAATCAGTTCCAACACACGTCAAAGCCTGGCCCACGGCCTCATCCGCTTGTGGCATAAGGCATGACTCCCCAAAAAAGCCTATATC
>NW_017975079.1:0-839 GCF_001876935.1 Asparagus officinalis
GTTGACTTTGAACTACCTCTGTCACATCGTGTTGACTTAGGGTTTCGGATCACCGTGTGTTGACTTTTTATCAAAACGCGTTGACCGGCGTTGACCTAGGGTTACGCATTGACCGGCGTTGACCCTTAGGGTTTTGAATCGTCATACATTGACTTTTGTCGCAACGCATTGACTGGCGTTGACCTAGGGTACGCGTTGATCGGCGTGGACCCTCAGGGTTTTGATTCGTCAAAGGTTGACTTTTGGTTGCAACCCATTGAATGGGGTTGACCTAGGGTTACGCGTTGACCGGCGCTGACCCCTAGGGTTTCGAATCGCCAAACGTTGACTTTTCTTGCAACGCGTTGACTGGCGTTGACCTAGGGTTACGCGTTGACCGGCGTTGACCCTTAGGGTTTTGAATCGTCGAACGTTGACTCGTGTGGATTCCGAATCATCGAACGTCGATTTTGGTTGCAACGCGTTGACTGGCATTGACCTAGGTTACGCGTTGACCGGCGTTGACCCTTAGGGTTTTGAATCGTCAAACATTGATTGGTGTGGATTTTCATCCTCGAACGTTGACTTTTGTCGCAACGCGTTGACTGGCGTTGACCCAGGGTTACGCGTTGACCGGCGTTGACCCTTAGGGTTTCGTGCATCGAATGTTGATTGGTGTTGATTTTCATCAAAACATCCAATAATCGACGAAAACGGGCGTATCCGGGTCCAAAACAGGCATATGGGGACAAAACAGGACTCGAGATGCCCGGGGGTGTCTCCCCCTTGGCCGAGACACCTTGGGGTGTCTCGGCCAAGGCCGAGACACCCCAAGGCCGAGACACCCTAGGGTGTCTAGG
>NW_017975079.1:877-2399 GCF_001876935.1 Asparagus officinalis
GCTCCCAAAACCGAACTCTTCCCCCCCCATTTCGGTTTTGTGTATTCTTCTTCCCCAAGCTTCTTTCCTCCATTGATTTGTTCTCAAGGATCCATCAATCCTTAAGCAAGTTTGGATTTTAGCGGATACCCATTGGCCGAAAGCTTGCATTCCCCAAATAGGGTTCCCTCCTCCATCTTCAAGCTCAAAGAAAATCTTCTTTGATTTGGTAAGTTCTTCTTCCCAATCTTTTTATTTTCTTGTAAAGATTGCATCTTTAGGCTTGTAGTAGGCTAGGGGTTGTGTATGCATTATACTTCGGGGGGTTTTATGCAAAAGAGGTAATGGCCGAAACTTTGGGGGTTTTTTATGCAAAAATTTTTATGTGGCCGAGAATTTGGGGGACTTTTATGTAAAGTTACACTATGGCCGAAATTTTTTGAGGGGCTTTTATACAATATTGCACTATGGCCGAAATTTTTGAGGGGCTTTTATGCAAAATAGGACTGAAATTTGGTCTTGGATTGTATGTCCACTTGGTTGAAAATTTGATGGGTGCTTTAGGCAAGAATTGTTGAGGGGTTAATTTGCAAAACAGCCCATAAGTGTCTTAGAGGGGCTTTTATGCAAAATTGCAATATAGTTTGAGGGATTTATCTGCAAAATTGGCTCAATTCTACAAAAGGGCTCATTTGTAAAATTGACCAAGATTGCGGGGTGTCGGGGGTGCTAAATGATCAGATATGATGACCATGACCCGAACCGGGTGCGTCCTTGACCTGAATTTTGGCCTTGAACACGGGGGTATTTTGGGTATCTCACCAAAATTCACCTCGAAAATGACAATCATTGTTTCGCATGCACGAAATTTGTAGGTTTAACTAGACTTCAATTATGAAATCCTATTTATGTATAGGATTTCAATTAAAGTTCTCAATTTCCCTTTTAAATTTCGTGTATTCATATTTTAGATTGTACCTGACTTGCTGCTTTTCGTCGCAGATTTTTGGCAATGTCTCCGCGTCGATCTCGTCCCCGGAGGAGTCGTTCTCGTTCACAGCATAGTGAGGAGGAGGTTCCTACGACATCCTCTTCCGCGGCCTCATTCTTCGGGGGTGAGAATTTATGCTGATTTTTCTTTTTTTGCATCCCTGATTGACCTCTTTGCGGGTCATGAAGGAAGAACCGATACCTCTCTCGCGGAGGTTAAGGTTTCAGACTTGTTTTGCTTAGCCAATTCAAGTCTCCGGTATATTGGGGCGATTTTGTGTCGTCCTACGCCTTATAGGTCGGTGTATGTCACCACGTTATTCACGTGATGATGCATACCGTTCTTCCGGTGTAGGACACTCAAAATCGTCTCTCCAATTATTCCGTGAATGAGTTTATCATTCTTCTTATGAATTTTCTGACTCCACCCTGACGCTTTATTGCAGTGGAATTTCCCGCGGGTAGCCTTCCCTCTAACGCCAATACCGGCTGTAGTCGGGAAGTTTTCTCTTTAGCCTCCCTTAGGCAGGTTGTTAGCCCACTTCCTCGGTTC
>NW_017975080.1:0-4110 GCF_001876935.1 Asparagus officinalis
GAGTTACAAAAGATCCGGTCTTTTTATAAGACCGTTACAACGAAAATCAAAATACAAATAACAAGATTAATTTTCTCCTTTTGTGTGAACGAATCGCGAGCCTCCTGTTTTGCGGTCGGCTTCGCTTGGTGGTCTTTGGCCTGCGCCGGGGTTGTTTGCCGTGACCATCCGCGAGATCTAGCATCGGTCGGATCTACGTCAGTACGAGCGGGTATATTTCACCAAGGAAATAATAGCCGGGGAGGATTGTTTCACCAAGGGAACAATCCCGCCAAGTCCTCGGGATCTAAGACCAGAGGCTTAGATTCGCGGCAGTATGCCCGCCGTCAGATCTGAGCATCTGATCCTCATCCGAACACCCTGCCCTATATTTGACGGTGATGATCGCCGAGTCACCAGATCTGAAGGAGTGAACGTCCCCCGAAGTCCCAAAGTTTCAAATCTTTTGTAAGTTCCCGAGTCCTCCAATCCAGCAGGCTTCGCCTTCTCTCCAAAAATTTCCAACCTCTCAAATGAAACAAGGGGTGGTCCTCATGTTATAGGGCTACCCTCATAACTGTCCTTGGGCACAGTGTGGCCGGTCTAAGGGGCTCCGACGGCCACCGAGCCAACAATAGGCTGGCTCGGCCGGCCACTCTTGGTGGCTCGGTGGGCGACCACAAGGTGCCGCCGAGCCACCTACCAGGTGGCTCGGCCACCGAGCCACCAGTGGTGGCTCGGTGGTGCCGAGCCACCTTGGTGGCCGCCGAGCCAACCACACACCAGGTGCCGTCGGTGAGCCACCAAGGTGCTCGGCTTACGCGAGCCCCCTAGGTGCTCGCCGAGCACCACTTTGTGGCTCGGCCACCGAGCCTCCTTGGCGGCGTCGGTGAGCCGACTCACAGGTGTTGCCATTTTGCCATCTTGTGCCCGTATTTCCGGTTCTCGCAGTGAATAGGTTCGTGATTCGATTTGCTGATCTGTATTTGGCAGTAACATCCGATCCCGATTAGGCAGTAATCGCTTCTGAGTTGGAGTCCGAAACCGTGATTCTTGATTCCGACGTCATCTCGTCCGAGTAGCCTTTGGTTGGGATGACTCGTTGAACTTCTTCGAACACTTGGCTTGATCCGCGCACGGAAAATGGACGTATCCCGTTGTTTCGTGCGATTAGTCAATCTCGTTGCCGGGCTCGTTGTGTTTGTCAGGTTTGTGCGCGAGCTGAGCTAAGGGACCTATAAGCAATTTATTAATATGCCTAACAGATAACCCCCTCCCAAAGTATTCAGTCTCGTTCTTTCATAGAAAAGCTGAATACTTTGGATATGTTTGTCCCAACCTTCAGTCGGCTGTAATGGGACCGGTTGAATTGACTTCCGTTCTTGATTCCTTCAATCTCCCAGCTTTATTCGGCTGCTTGTCGAATGTCTCAAGAGTTCGGGCTTGGCATTATGTCTGACCGTTGTCGGAATTGAACTTTTGAAAGTGCCGGTCCTGATTTATGCTGACGCATCGATTGTTGGCCGTCGACGGTCTTTATCTCAACGCGTTGTTCCGGCGTCGTATTTTAGTTATCCTTAAGAATATTTATAGAAAACATTCTCCAGGAACTTCTCAAAAAAATTGGGGATAGTTTATACTCCAGTATACCTTAAATTGGATATTTAAGAAGGCAAGTTTATATCTCGTATACTTTTCGGAGTATTGACTTCTTTTCATTGCAACGCATTGGAAAAAGTTGTAACTCAAGATGACAATGGAATCAATAACAAAGAAACCTACGATTTTCCACGCGAACAAATTTAAGACAATCAAGATGGAGGATTTAAAAGAAGTAAGAAATCTAGAATATAATCCACTAACCAATTTCAATTACAAGATATAAACTATTCTCTTTTTATCATATTTCAACTTAGATTTATTAAGCATAGATTATCAAACCATTTAAGGAAAGTGTAACCTATCAAATTATCATTTAAGCTAAAATTACTATTCATGATAAGAACAACAACATGATAATAATCCTAGAATTCATAAGCATAACATATCAAACCAATTAAGAAAAGCATAGATTATCAAATTCTTCTTCTACCGATTAGTTCTCTAGTTGATTATCCTAAACATGAACATTTTAAATGCAAGAGAATAATTCATACAATATAAAGAAAATTAGACTAGTTTCATATAATTCTAAACTTCCTACAAGAATTAAATTCACATCTTAAGAAATAAAAGAAAGAAGAAAAGAAACTAATTACAAAAATAAAAAGAAAAGAAAAATCTAAACTATGAACAAGAAATAAATCTAATTACAAAGAAAATAAAAATCTAAACTACAAAATAAATTGCAGAAATTAAATGCAAGAAAAATAAATCTACTCTACAAAAAAACAAGAAAATAAATCTACACTACAAGCATGAATTTAAATCTAACTAATAAGCAATAATAAAGAAATTACTAAAAAGAAATAAAAGAGAAAAAAAATACAAACCTTCAATTTGCTCTTCATCTCCATCCTCATCATTCAACAAAAAGGAGAAAGAACAAATTTAAAGAGGAAAAAATTATTTTTATTAATTGTAACTAAAGTTACAATTTTTTTTTGGAAGGCCTTCTCAATTAAGAGTAGCCCTCCTCTCCAAAAGGAGTTTACAAAATTTTTCACACACTTAACCCCTCACTCTCTACCCCTATTTATAGTAATCTTCAATGAATATGAGCCATTGGATTTGTCTTGAGCCCCAAGCAATAATTCCACCTTTGAATTTGCTTTTTGTTCTTCTCTAGCCCAACCATAGGATTTATTTGATTTTTAAAACATCATGTCCGGCCCATTTAAATCTCATTTGATCTGCAGGTCCGGTCATGGAGGCTTCAAAAGAAAATCACAAGTCCGGTATTCATCTTTGGAGCTTCTGCAGCAAAGAACAAGTCCGGAATTGATGAAACAAAGCTCATTTGATTTTCGGCCCATGTGCAATCAAATCTCCAAATCACTTCTCTTCAGCCCATGTCCGGTCATTTGTTTTTTCGGCCCATGTGCAGATGTCCAAAGTCTTCATTTGATTTTTCAAAAGCAATGAATATCATATCTGACCCATTTCTCCAAACCAATCTGCAGCAGTGGTCCGGTTCCCATTCATCAAATCCGGCCCACTCATTTATTTGATTTTCAATCAAAATCTCCGGCCCATGAATGATTTCCATTTCATTTTCAAAAATTAGTTCACAAGCCCACATCCGGTCTTTGTTAATTCCAAGCTTCCAAAAAAATGCAGCAGGTCCCTATTTCCCTTGTGTAATCTTTTTTTGCTTTGGGCCTTCACAAATTTGAAATTTTCACTTTGGCTTCTTGAATCATTTCTTCATTTAATCAATGGGTTTTTGTTGAGAGATGGACAATTGAGATTTGTTCTTCATTAACCTGTAATTAAAGATAAAAAATAATTATTAGTGATATATTTATTCATATAAAATAGATAATGAGGGTATAAAATTATAATAAAATATAATTATCAAATACCCCCACACCTAAACTTTTGCTAGTCCTCTAGCAAAGAAAATAAAAAGAAAATCCTAACTCACTTTCACAGGAATCGCGGTTGTATTTAGCGCATACAACAAGCCTTTAAACCCCTAGGTTACCCTAGTGGACGAGTTGTAGTCTCGTGAGGGTTTGCAGTGAATATACCCACAAAATTCGGTCAATCTTGCCAAATTAAAGAAGTCAGTAAATAACTAAATTCACTTGATAACTTTTAGATAATCTAATTGGAGCCAGTTATCACTCAAGAAAACATTTTTATATATAACTCTAAGGTATATTTTCAAGAAAATCTTCTCATTGTAGCAATACAAAACCAAGCCAAACTTAATTTAATTAAAAAGTTTTGAAAAGAACATGCCAACTCTTTGTTTTAAATAACTTTCAAGTCTCTTGATCAAAAATTATTTTTCAAGACCATATATACAAAACAACAATATATATAAAAACAATGGTTAGTGTTATATATATACATATATATTTTTTTCACTCTCTAATTCTTGGTGATTGTTTTCTATTTTACCGGGCTTTCTAAGTGACCATTTAACGAGTTTTGGGCCAATGAATCCCAACCCAATTGGGCTTA
>NW_017975081.1:0-1395 GCF_001876935.1 Asparagus officinalis
CTATGATTATTTTTTCCTTTTCTTTCTGCAGAATTAATGGTCACATTAAAATCCCCCACCACAACCCATGGGCCTGAAAACATATTCTTAACATCTTTAAGTTCTTGCCAAAAAAGATCTCTCTCTCTCTATTACAATGAGGACCATACACAGATGAAATAGTCCATAAAAATTCATTTCTTTTATTTTTTAACAACACAGTCAGAACATATTTACCAGCTGTTTCCTGAATCTTCTTCCATTTGTTATTGTTCCAACCAATCATAATTCCACCAGAGGCCCCAATGGAGGGTATATAAACCCAATCATACATGTTACCACCCAGACTTTTTAAGATATTGTCAGTAACATCACTCAATTTTGTCTCTTGCAAACATGTTATTTCAAATTTGTTCAATTGACAGAAGTCTTTAACTCCAAATCTTTTTGTACTCAAACCCAAACCTCTAACATTCCATGTAACCAACATTTGAAGATACAAATCTCCTCAGAATCTAAAAAGAGCCTATTTAAAAGTAGATCTCTCTTGTTCCATCTGCCTTACTTTTTTAAAGGGATCAAATCCCCTTGAGGCTCATGAATGATAGCACATTTAGATGCATATTTTTGCAACTGCTTGTTAGAACAAGCATCAAATAAAATAGGAACAAAATTAGAACCCAAAGTAGAGGAATTTTCACCTGATTCACCAGAAAAAGCTCCTGGGGTAACTTTGTCACTATTTTTCTTTGCAACTCTTGTAGTGGCCTTGTCCAGAGCAGTCATAGGTTCCATATCCACAAATCTTGAACATCTCCTGACAAAAGTAACCTTTGAAATAGTTTCAAACTCTGTAGCAGGCAAAGAGTTTAAAGGCTGAATAAACTGTATGTCTTCTTCCTTATCTATAGAGGGCAAAGAGTTTAGAGGTTGAATCATAGGAATATCTTCTTCCCTCTCTGAATTTTCATCATTGTTGAAATGTACTGGAAGGGCTAACCATTTATTAATTTCATTATTCTCCTCAATCTTGGCAAATTTGTCTTTAAATCCCCCTTCCTCTAAAATTTCTTTCCCTTTATAATCTGACTTGTTCTCCCTGATAGGAGATACATAAATCTTCTTTTCAGCATTAATCTCCCTTTCCACCTCCTTATCCTTGCCTTCATCAATTTTTATTAATTGTTCAGAGAACGTTTCAACCCCATTCACCAACATCTGTTCTGACTGTTGCTCAACATCAATGACTTTTGGTATATCTCCACCCCCAAGTCCCCCACTCAGAGTTTTGATTTTGGTAAAAGAATTTTGCATCAGTCCACAATCTAGCAGCAGGAGAACCCCATGGTTTATTTCTCAGATCCTGTTTAACATTCCATGAACTAGTTTCAGAATCTTTCAAAGAAGAAGAACCAG
>NW_017975082.1:0-4501 GCF_001876935.1 Asparagus officinalis
GAGGGTTATAGCGACGGAAAATTCCGTCGCTATTTATCCGTCGTTAAATAGCTATTTTCCACTAGTGAATGTATCTCTCATCAAAATTCCCTTTTCACCGGAGCCCTAAATTAAAAAAAAAATCCTCTTGCCTCCGTTGACCGCTCTAGCCGTCGTGACCCAGATCTCGCCATCGACGGCTTGGTTCGATCTCCCCGTCGACCTTTTTATTTCCTTCTCGCCATCGAGCTTTGTGTTTCCGTCCCAGATCGACAGTCCTATACCGTCGCCCGCAGCAGCTGTCGTTCGTCCTAGACCGTCGCCCACACCCACTGTCGACCGTCCACAGCCGCTGCTTCCGTCCCAGACCATGAACATCTTCTAGCCTTGCCTTGGGGTGACTCGAAAACCCTGATGTTCGTAAACATCTCTCCCGAGGCATCCTCGGCAGGAGAATCGATATGTTCCTTTGGTTTGCTGCACGGATGAACTCATGTAATATTGGTATCCCTCGCCGCCAGACACAGATGAGATCCTTAGATTCAAGGCTAAGCTATGGTTGAAGATGTAGCTGCTGACAATCTTCTAACATTGTGTTGTGTTGTATTGTAATTTGTATAGCGATGGCCACAAAGGTTCAAAATGGTCTAGAGTTTTCGTATTAATATGCGCGCATGATATTGAGTAATTCTTTCTCTTCTAGCTCCATTCGCTCCAATGATGAAGAGAACAGTTTCGATTGACCTGTTTATGTATGTGACTTAGATGTTTATTTTGTAGCAAGTATGATGTATTTTTAGTTTGGTGATTGACCTGTTTATGTATGTGACTTAGATGTTTATTTTGTAGCAAGTATGATGTATTTTTAGTTTGGTTTCTAATTGTGATATCCAATATTTTTTGTGTACAAATATATTTTGGAAAATGATTTGTAAAGTATTTGTGTGTGTGTGTGTGTATTGATTATGTAGTTCATGGTGTTTTGTGTCTTCTGTGGTAGATTATAGCCACTGTGGTTAACTTACTGGGTTATGTAAAGTTTTGCATGCTTTTCTAAGTCAATGATATTGATGAAAATGCAAAGTTCTGTGGTTAACGTAGATTATAGCCACTATAGCCATTGTTTGCATGTTGTATGTGTTGGCCTTCTTGTTTTGATGATGATTTACAAACAATTTACTACTAATGTTGTTTGTCTAGTGTTCGTGCATTCCTATGTTTTGTAGACAAACAACGTAGTTGGAGGATGGATGGAATAGCGCTTCAACGATGATATCCAATGGAGGTTGGCGGAATGTCGGTGAAGCCTTGCTATTCAAAGTTTAAGATCCAAGTTCAAGCTATACTCTAAGCTCAATATCTATACACACACGTTCTATTGGTTTTCATATATATATATATATATATATATATATATATATATACATAAGTTTTGGTTTCTATGCATATATATAGTTTCATATATATACATACATAGTTTTGAGTTTTCATGTTTATAAATATGAAATCACATGTTTCATATTTACTATTGTGTTTTGGTATTTATTGCATAGAATATGCAATTTTGTAAAAATACTGTATTATTAGTTTTTGGACTTAACAATAATTATATACATATTTTATTAAGTCTATATATAATCATTGTGCAAAGATTCAAAACATGATTTAGCCAAAATGTCAAAATTCACATGTTTACATTTTCGTGTTTTGGACTATTTTGCAAAATGATGATTTTTCACAAATGGGAAATGCAATTTAGAAAATTCTTTTTGTAACATGTTTTTTTTCATGTTTAAATACTTTTCCCAAAGTTTTATTATTTTTGGACTTCATTTGTTATTTTTAACAATTTTCTAAATGTCAAAAATCTGTTTAAAACTATTTTTCTGAAATGTCAGATTTCGGTCGACCGCACCGGTCGACCGATCCTGAATTCATGTGTTCATTGGGCGACAGAGAGTCTGTCGGTTGACCGGTCCGGTCGACCAAGAGCTCCCATTGGTCGACCGGTGCGGGCGACCGACAAAGTCTCTGTTTGTTTCGTTGTTTTCAGATCTGCTCGCGGTCGACCGGATTTTCCGTCGGTCGACCGAATTCTTTCCATCGGTCGACCGACGAGATTTCCGGTCGACCGACAAAAGAGCCGTTGGCTCCTAACGGCTATTTCTGAGCTGATCTGTCTGGGGCTTTTCTGTCTTTCACTTGGGGGTTTTTGGCTGAGCTTTGAGTGGGTATAAATACCCTCCTTGATCTCAGTTTTCATCTATCCAAGAGAATGTTTTAACAAGTTTTAAACAAGGATTTAAACCTGTTTAGTTTTGGTTTAAGTTTGTTTGGGGTTTGTTGTTACAAAGAGGAGTTTACATCAACTATTGAAGAGTTCATCTTCAACATTTCATCATCCTCCCTTTGTTGCTATACTTCGATATAAGCATGCTATACTTTACTTTATAACGTGCTAAATACTTACTCTATAACGTGTTATACTTTTGATATAACGTGCTATATTTTCGATATAGACGTGCTATAATCTATTCAGTTAACGTGGGCTAATAGCTTACAATACTAACGTGCTAATACTTACTCCTTAACGTGCTATACTTTTTTAATATAATGTGCTCTACTTTCAAATTACAGGTGCAGTACTTACAGGTTAACTGCTATAAGTTTGCAGATTAACATGCTATACTTACAGGTTATGTGCTATACTTACAGGTTAAACGTGATATACTTTCAATATAATGTGCTATACCTTCAAGGTTAAGGATGCTATACTTACAATATACTGCGTCTATACTTACTCTATAATGTGCTACACTTACAATATATCGGTGCTATACTTACTCTATAACTTGTTATACTTGATTAATATCGTGGCTATACTTGCAACATGACCAAATAACAACAGAAAATGCATATGCTGTTAGAAACAAATGGAGATTGACCAAAGCTATGTACAACATTTGCCTTTCCAGACAAGTATTTGGCATATCCCGCGAGATTGAGCAAACTATAATACAACATTGCAATTTCGAGCAAAACAAAACTATACAACATTGCATATCGCAGAATTCTGGGCAGCAGATCTATGCATTTCCAGCCAAAAAAATCAAGGACATAGCAACTTTGGCATTTCCAGAACATTACAACTTTGCATTTTCACTTGGCATTTCAGCTTTGGATTTCAGAACATACACTTTGTATTTCCCCAAGCACTTTGAGCATTTGGCCAAAACAATCAGTAATCAGAACTCTGGCCACAGACACTTTGCATTTCCAGCACATACTGTTAGACCTAGAGGGGGGGGGGTGATTAGGGTCTTATGCCTAATCTAATCGCTGCGATTATATGCTAATTAAAATTAATTACAAGTTATCCTAGCAGTAGAGAATGCATAATATATATGAGCTACGGATAAGCAATATACATAATGATATATCGCTAGCAAATGAGATATAATATGCAAAATATATATGCAAGGATATATAAACTAACACAAGGGTAAACAATATAAACTAGATGAGTGGATCATAAAAAGGATGAGTAATGCCAATTGGCGATATAAGATAAATGCAAAAAAAACTAGCGCCAAAGACAAACTCAAACAACAATATGATCTCGAGAAGTTCGACCTTCGCGTCGCTAACGTCTATCCGCTCCCCTCATCCCGGGAGAAATCCACTAACACAATCGCGATTTGGTAAGCCGGAACTTCTTTCTTACAACACGTCGTTTCTATGCTAATCCGAAAACTCTACACTCACACTCTGAATGCACACTCTACACTCATCTAAGATGTTGACCTAGCCGTGTCTCCCTCAAGTGCTCGCTTACCAACCATCTCCCTAGGCACGTCACACGCGACGCCATACTCTCTTTGGACGATCGCCCAGACTCCTGCAATCACACACTTTCTCACTTCGAGTGTACAAGTGTATTACCACATGTGATTCTCACAATTTTACACAATATAACATGATTGTTCTCAACTATGGATGAGAAACTCAATTAAGCACAACTCAAGTTACTCTCCTCAGCGCACCCCAACTATACTATGTATGATAAGATACAATAGCTCAATCTGGTGTGTGTAAACAATTGAGTAAATTAAAAACTTAACTCAAATAAGAACTAGCAAATATTGATATGAAATACAGATAGTAGAAATGCTAGGAAATAGAGTTAAGAAAACCTTCTCTAAAACCACAAAGGGAGGATGATGGAAATGTTGAATATGAACTCGTTCAAATAGTTTGAATGTAAACTCCTCTTGTAACAGGCAACCAAAACATCAACTTAAACGCAAAACTAAACAGGTTTAAACCCTTGTTTAAACTTGTTAAGAACATCTTCTTGGATAGGATAAAATACTGAGATCAAGAGGGTATTTAATACGCCACTGCAAAAGCTCACCAAAAAACCCCCCAAGTGAATAGAAGAAAAGCCCAGACAAAATCAAGCTCAGAAATAGCCGTTAGAGCTCAACGGCTGCTTTTCTGTCGGTCGACCGAAATCTCGTCT
>NW_017975083.1:0-2823 GCF_001876935.1 Asparagus officinalis
TAGTCTTAAAAAAATGTGTAAATCAAGATAACTTGAAAAAAAAATATTTTCAACTCTAAGTTAAACATGTAAAAATTTCATTATTTTTAATTAATAGTCTAAGGTAAGACTTAAGCAAAGTATACTAGTTGAAAAATCATTTCTTAAGAATTTTATTTGGAGTTATCATAAAAGGTGAACTTGAATATGTCACTAACTAAGAATTAGAAAATTTAAAATCTATCAATTTGATCAATTATTACTTAACTCTATTAATTTGGCAAGTGACACTATTTTTTTTTTGTTACAAAAAGAAAGAAAAATGCAACTAAAAAGATAAAATAAAGAGAAAAATATGTATTTCTTACCCCCACACCTAAATTTTGCATTGTCCTCAATGCAAATTCGCTGAAGCACAAAGTAAAGCAGATAAAATTGAAGAACTTACAGTTATTCGGTTGACAATGATGATAAGGATCTGTAATTATTGTTAGTATGAGGATGAAGAAATCAAATAAGAGAAAAATTGTAAGTAATTTTTTATTTTATTATTATTATTATTATTTTTTATGTTACTTATTCAATTTTTTTTTATAGATAATGAGGTTCATGAAGAATCAACACCTCTTCCTCTCCGAGCGTAGAAAATTCTAAAAATGGTTTTAGACGTTGACCATTTATTTTAAAAATATTATCATTTTTAGGATTTTCTATCTCGATAGCTCAATGTGGAAAAACTTGTTTAATAAAAAATGGACCAGTCCATCTTGATCTTAATTTTCCCGGAAAAAGATGTAATTTTGAATTGTACAATAAAACTTTTTGTCCTGGAGAGAAATTTTTTCGCAAAATTGATTTGTCATGAAAATTTTTTGTTTTCTCTTTGTAAATTTTTGAGTTTATGTATGCATCATTCCGAATTTCTTCCAACTCATTTATTTGGAGCAATCTGTTTTTACCTGCCGAGTCTGAGTCAAAATTTAACTGTTTAATCGCCCACATTGCTCGATGCTCCAACTCCACTGGTAGGTGACAGGCTTTCCCGAATATCAGTCTGTATGGTGACATCCCTAAATTGGCCTTAAAAGCTGTTCTATACGCCCACAGAGCATCACACAATTTTACAGACCAATCTTTTCTGTTATGATTAACTGTTTTTTCTAAGATTTATTTGATCTGCCTGTTTGTGACCTCTACTTGCCCACTGGTTTGGGGGTGATAAGGAGTTGATAATTTATGTGTGATTGAATATTTCCTCATCAAAGCCTCGAAAGAACGATTACAGAAATGTGTACCGTTATCACTAATGATCGCTCGAGGTACTCCAAACCGGGCAAAAATATTCTCTTTCAAAAACTTGACAACGACCTTGTTGTCATTAGTTTTGCAAGCTACCGCATCAACCCATTTTGACATGTATTCAACGGCTACTAGAATGTAGACATTTCCAAAGGAATTTGGAAATGGTCCCATGAAATCGATACCCCACAGATCAAAAAGTTCAACGGATAATATGGGTTGTAACGGCATCATATTTCTTCTAGTGACCTTCCCTAAAAGCTGACAGCGGTTACAGGTTTTGCAAAACTCGAATGAATCCTTGAAGAGAGTGGGCCAATACAGCCCAGACTGGAGAACTTTTTCAGCTGTTTTTCTCGGGCCAAAGTGACCCCCACAGGCTTGCTCGTGACAAAAGGATAGAACACTCCTAGTTTCTTCCGTGGGAACACACCTCCTAAAGATCTGATCAGGACAGTATTTGAACAGATATGGATCATCCCAGTAAAAGTATTTTACTTGGGAGAGAAAACGGGATCTATCCTGTTTGGACCAATGAGAAGGGATCTGGTTCATGACTATGTAGTTCACAATGTCGGCGAACCAGGGAACAGATTGGATTTCTAGGAGTTGTTCATCTGGAAAATGTTCATTGATTGGAACGGTTGATGTTGGTGCATTTGGGAGTCGAGAGAGGTGATCTGCTACGGGGTTCTCTGTTCCCCTTCTGTCAAGAATTTGAATGTCAAACTCTTGAAGAAGGAGAATCCATCTAATGAGCCGTGCTTTAGCATCCTTTTTGGTCAAAAGATACTTTAGTGCGGCATGATCAGTGAAAACTTTGGTTAAGGAACCGATGAGGTAGGACCTGAATTTTTCTAAGGCAAAGACTACAGTTAAAAACTCTTTCTCTGTGACAGAGTAATTTTGCTGGGCATCATTCAGAGTTCTACTGGCGTAGTAGATCACATGCGGTTTTCCATCAAACCGTTGTCCTAAAACAGCTCCAATCACAGAATCAGATGCATCACACATCAGTTTGAATGGTAAGGTCCAATCCGGTGCATAAATGATAGGAGCTGTGGTTAGCTCCTTTTTCAGATATTTAAAAGCTTTGAGGCAGTCGGGAGAGAAGACAAATGATATATCCTTGGCTAAAATATTGGTCAAGGGTCTAGCAATTTTGCTGAAATCCTTGATGAAACGTCGGTAAAAACCAGCATGACCAAGAAACGATCTGACATCTTTGACTGTTTTGGGGAGATCTACCTTAGCTTTGTCCACTTCAATTCCCCTATTGGAAACTACATGTCCTAAGACAATGCCTTGTTTGACCATGAAATGACATTTCTCCCAATTGAGAATCAGATTTTTCTCCCTACACCGTTCTAGGACCAGTTTAAGATGATGCAAACATTAGGAAAATGTGTCACCAAAAATAGAAAAGTCATCCATAAAAATTTCCAGAAATCGCTCTACCATGTCGGAAAAAATACTGATCATGTAACGTTGGAATGTGGCCGGTGCATTGCACAGGCCAAAAGGCATGCGTCGGTATGCGAATGT
>NW_017975084.1:0-1935 GCF_001876935.1 Asparagus officinalis
CAGTATTTGCTCAAGTTGAAAGTAAAAAAGGAAATATTCAACATGAAAATACTTACAACGTTAGTTCTAGTTGTAAGTAATGTTTGCCAGCACGACTTAGAACTAACTTATATACAGTCAGTTACGAACCGTATCGTGTTAGTTCTACTCCATCTCGTGTTAGATCTAATTGTTTTGGTGATAGTTCTAATTGAAACTCAAGCAAAAAAGCTGGTTCTACTTGAAATACGAAGGAGGATAACGAAGTAAAGTTTTCTGAGTTCATAAGAAACATATTATTCAATCAGTATTTGCTCAAGTTGAAAGTAAAAAAGGAAATATTCAACATGAAAATACTTACAACGTTAGTTCTAATTGTCATAATGTTAGTAGGCATTTATATGCAGGCAGTCCTAGATTTAAAATGTTAGTTCTAACCGCAGCCTCCGCTATTTCTATCAACCATGCTGGTTATAGATGCTACGTTAGTTCATATTGATTAAATGTTAGTTCTAGTTTACTTACAGTCAGTTCTAATTTCGCTAGCGCTCTATTTGAGTAAGTGTTAGTTCTAGATGTTACATCATTAATATGTTCGCTGCTTTCCAAGACATGTCTATCACCCCAACAGATCACATCATAATATCCGTGTCTTTCCAGTTCAGGAAAGGGTGTTAAAATAGAATTTCCCTCGATATTCGAGCTTTGTCCTTTTACACCAGAACAGGCGCCTTTTACACCAGAACAGGCGCCTCTCTAAATCCCTCATCCCCAAACGAATACCTAAGTCCAGCGTCTTCAATCTCTGTCATAAACCATCACAGATGGCTATGGATGGCACCTGTACACACTGCCATGGGTCAGGGCATACCTCTCGAGATTGTCATCACGGTATTACTTTTCGTGCCCCTCCCAGGATGCTTACCGTCCCTGCCAACACCGCCAGCACCATCCTACATCTCTCCGCGTTCGCAATCTTCAATCTTAGGTCTGGCCATCCATCCGTCCAGGAGCTCAGAGAGATGCTGGCTTTTCGCTTCAATCGTAGTTCATGGCCCTATCAAATCAAAGAAGCGCCAGGAAAGAGCTTCATGGTGCAGTTTCCATCCGTCGCCCTTCTTACCCAAGCCACAGAGCTCGGCCTGGTAGATGGGGGCACCTTTACGGGCAGATTCCGCTGATGGAAGGAGGATCTCAGGCTTTCAACGATTCCCCAACCTTTTCCAGTATGGATCCGCCTATTCCACCTCCCATACCATCTCTGGGATTTTGACTTTCTGCAATCTCTGCTCGATGGTATCGGTGAATGCATCATGATATCATGTGGTGAAATAACACATGATTACTTCAAAGAGTTGAAAGTGCTTCTGAAGATTAGGGATTTATCTGATGTCCCAAAGCATGTTCGTTTGTTACATCTCCCCAGTTGACGGGATCCTAAGGGAAGGCCACGCCGTCACGCAGGTACTCGGCAGGGGGGATTTGGAGAGGACTGAGGGACCCACTCGCATAAGCTTAGAGGCCCCGCGTGCGCAGCCTTTTAATACTGACCCAGAGTTACAGGAGGTTAGTTGGGACGGCAGGCACATGACTGTTGAGAGAGACCAATGGTTGCTGTTCCTCCAGAACCAAGGGGTCGGGGGATCCAATTTGCCGAGGGCTCTCCCCACCGCCAATGCTCCCCCCACCGCCAATGCTCCTCATCCAGATAACCCCACCGGCTCGCACACTGGATCAACGAAAACCACCTAACCCTATGGTGTTAGTTCTACTGTGTAATTGTTAGTTCTAGTTGTGTAATTGTTAGTTCTAACGGCTCCCATATTAGTTCTAGCTATTCTCGTGTTAGTTCTACCTCTAGCTAGCGTTTATTTAGTATAAATGTTAGTTCCAATGCCTATGTTAGTTATAGCGGCTCCCGTGTTAGTTCTATATGTTCTATTGTTAGTTCTACCT
>NW_017975085.1:0-453 GCF_001876935.1 Asparagus officinalis
TTGTACGTTCTTTTGTTGTTTCTGTTATCGTATCGTTTTTCGCATTGGATTTCCGTTTGTTCTATTTTCTTTGTGGGGTCGGGTCTTGTCGTGCGTCATGCACCTGACGTACACCTGTTTTCTCTAGTGTACGTCAGACTTAGGAGAAGAACAGGTTCACCAGGAGCCAGATGATTCTCAGCAGGAGTGCCTTGTAGACGGAGCAGGAGAAGGAGTCAAAGCTTATTCTTTGATGGTTCCAGTTTATTTTTGTAATTCTTTCTTTTTCCATTGATCAATGTATATGTGTATTTCTTCAGTATTCATTTGTTCAGATATGTATAAGGGCATGTTTGACCCGAATATTATGTCTTGGATGATATTCATTTGTGATATGTATTATTTTATTCTGAGTCTGTCTATTATATTCTTGCTGATTGTGATCGGGGACCTGTGACTTCGCATTGTATTTAT
>NW_017975085.1:714-2389 GCF_001876935.1 Asparagus officinalis
CCTTCCTTCTCCGGTGCCGAAGGACCTTTAGCAGCAGAGGAGTTTCTCAAGGTCACGGAGACTATTCTCACGGTGACCCGCATCCCCCATGCTGAATGGGTGGACCTCATGGATATTCAGCTCACCGACACCGCTCGGATTTGGTGGACTGCAGAGAAGACTCATTTGGAGAGGCCCATCTTGTGGGAGGCGTTCACCGAGCGCTTCAACAGGAAATACTTTCCTCAGTCAGCTCGGGATGAACTCCTACGGAGATTTGTTGAGCTCAAGCAAGGAGGGCGAACAGTAGATGAGTACGAGGCCGAGTTTTCTTCTTTGAGCCGATATGCTCCCCCCTTGGTTGCAGACCCTACAATTAGGAGGCATCAGTTCCAGAAGGGTCTGGACAAGTATATTAGGATGGATCTGGCAGGTAGAGCTTTGGCGACCCATGATGCGGTACTGGATGCAACACGCGAGATTGAGAGCGTGCATAAGGAACCTGAAGACTCTTACGTGATTCAGAGCAGGACACCAGCAGCTCCGGCCCGGAATGTCGAGCGTCCCCCACTGCGACAGCAGCAGCAGGTCCCGCAGAGGCAGCAGTATTCCCAGTGTCAGCCATTTTATCAGGCTCATCCTTATCAGCCTCCTGGAGTGCGGTCTCATAGCCAGTCCCCGGTGATGTGTTCTTATTGTGGCTATCTCGGGCATACATGCCGCCAGCGCCTTCGTTTGTGCTACACCTGTGGGTCCCCTGACCATCTCAGTCCGAATTGTCCGCAGAAGCAACAGATCCATTTGCCACCTCCTCCAGTTCGGGCAGCTCTTCCAGCTCCACCTCGACCTTCCCCAGCAGCACCAGTTCAGCAAGGATCCTACCCCCGAACAGGGCCTCTTCCCCCGCAGAGGCAGGTTTTTCAGCAGGCGCGAGGACAACAACCATCACGACAGACATTCATGATGACGGCCGTAGAAGCTGAGGCGAATGACCAGGTTATCACTGGTAAGAACTGTTCACTCTTAGTTTTACTTGCATATGAAATTTTCTTATCTAGCCTTACCTAATGATATCATAATAGGACTTGTATATGAGTGCTAAGTTTAGTTGCATTTACCTCCTCATGTAATAAGCAAGGCTCTTGTTTCTTCCGTTCCTACTTTAGCACTTTTGACACCGGAGCTTCCCACTATTTTGTCTCCTCTGCTTACTAACATCATTCCATACCTATCATTGGGTTCTTATTTTAATTCCGAGGACGGAATTTGTTTTAAGGGGGGTAGGATGTAACAACCGTAAATTTTGATACGTATTTAAATAAATTTTTCTAGTATTTAAAATATTATATTATATTTTATTAATACTTTTCCTAATTTCTAGAATTTCTGAATTTTCGAAATAAATAAATAATAAAATATATAGTCTTGTATTTTTTAATTCTGCTAAATATTAATTTACGGTTTAGTGATTTTTTTATATATAATCATTTGGTGATTAATATTATTAATGAACTTATTATTATTAATGTAAACTTGAGTATAGTACAGTAGTATATAAATATTAATAAAAAGATTTTTGGTTGACTATTAATTATTAATATAATTTAGAATATTATGTGAAATTTTCGAATTTTCCCTCTCTTATTTTTTCATTTGAATTATTTCCTAATCTCTCCCAAATCAATTTCTAATCAAC
>NW_017975086.1:0-2389 GCF_001876935.1 Asparagus officinalis
CTTGATTCTCCTCCAACTGTTCACATGCTCTCGTCCCCCATCATACGTGTCTTCGTTAATATAACTACATGAATCTTGTTTCTTTCTTAGACCACACTATCTCCATCCTGCAACATTTTCTGAATCAATTAATTACATCAATAGGTTTAGACTCTTAATAAACAATTTCAGAAGTACTCTTTTGCATCGACCAAAGTGATTTTTGAAAACGATAGTTCCTTTTCGTATACTGTTCTTGGCTCAGTAACTCCCTCAATGAGTTGAAATATTCATTATAAGGATTTTTTGTCAAGTAATAGTTTGTAGAACCATTATACATAATAGAACAACCTTTGTCCCAATATATTGTATCAAGCCTATAGTTTTTCCTCATAGAAACTAATTAAAGGCCCTCATTAGGTAAGCTACAATGATAATTCCTTTTCATTACCTAACTATGATTGTTGTGGTCCATCAATATTCCTTTGGCACTCCATCTACTACTCCCAACCGGTGTATTCATCCACCTCGACCATATTCATACCAATGCAGTCAAATTTACCTTATTTTATAATCATGTTATACTCAAGAAAAGCTTTCACTAATATTTAATGGACACATTTATCCCTTATCTTTCTCTTTACGTTCTCAATTTATCCATCAACCTTCTCATGTCCACTACACTTATTTTACACTTATTTTACACTTATTTTATAGAAGTGTTTGATTCTAATTGCCAAACATAGGGAACAATAAAGTTTTGTTTGCCATATAAGCACCTTATACTTTCTTTTTCAACTTTATTGCTATTCGATGATCACATATTATTCCAACAACAATCTCCATTTTGTTTGTCCTAGTTTTAAGTAGATCATCCTCTTCACTTTCCCTCATGACTTAACAAAAATATTACTCCCAACCATTACTTGGTTATATACTAATCTCCACTAGATTTACAACTTTAAATAACTCATTCAGGCTTTCAAAAAACACAGAAGTGCCTTTCCATTAACAAATCTTATGAACATAACATACTCCTCAAGTTTCCAAATATTTTGACACCTAAGAGGAATATTGCTACATTCTACAGCTCTTCAATTTTCATCTTTGCAAAGTATATTTTTAGTTCTGTTATAAATAGGACTCATGCTATACAATATCTTAATTATTGTTGGGTGGCTAGGGCAACATGGAGCATAGATGGTGCTTAACTGAAAGAAGAAAAGGAATAGTGAAGAATGAAGAAATAAAACCTATAAGCCATTCTCTAGTGCTGCTAATATAACCATTGCCTCCGCTATATTAGCATAACTGCCATCAGTATGAAAAGGCCAAATGCATATGACTGATTTATAATAATAAAATAAAGTAAAAAAATTAAGGGTCTAAATTTTGTATCAAGACTATAGTTACAATGTTGGCCAAAAATTAAAAGCAATATAGCCAGTATATACTCTTTAATGCGGCAGTGCGACACAAAGTAAACGTCAAAGTGTTGAAAGAAATTTAATCAACAAAGTTAAATCAGGATTTGAATCATGGCTCAAAACTCTCCTCGTACAACTTGAAATGCACCTAATTCTATTTGCAAGTTTCTGTTAATCTATGAAGCACAGACACGCATAACATGAAGCCGTGTTGTGTCGTGTCCGTGTCTGACACACGTGTCAAACACACGTATCCTATGTATTTTTTAGGATTTGCCTCGTGTCGGCGTGTCGGATGGCCGTGTCGGATTCGTGTCCGTGCTACATAGCTTTTTTTATGCTTGCTAACTAATGAAGGATTAAGATGATTAATTTTATTAAAAATAATAGAACAACCTTTGTCCCAATATTTAGTATCAAGACTATAGTTTTTTCTCATAGAAACTAATTAAGGCCCCTCATTAGGTAAGCTACAATGATAATTCTTTTTCATTACCTGACTATGATCACTGTGGTCAATCAATATTCCTTTGACACTCCATAATCTACTTATAACTGGTGTATTTATCCACCTTGACCATATTCATACCAACGCAATCAAATTTACCTTATTTTATAATCATGTTATACTAAAGAAAAGCTTTCACTAATATCTAACAAACACATTTATTCTTTATCATTCTCTCTACGCTCTCAATTTATTCATCAAACTTCTCATGTCCACTACACTTATTTTATAGAAGTGTTTGATTCTAATTAACAAACATAGAGAACAATAAAGTTTTGTTTGTCATATAAGCAGCTTATACTTTCTTTTTCAACTTTATTGTTATTCGATGATCACATATTATTCCAACAACAATCTCCATTTTGTTTGTCTGAGTTTGAAGTAGAACATCCTCTTCACTTTCCCTCATGATTATTTATTGGTCCTACTTAACGAAAATATTACTCCCAACCATTACTTGGTTATATACTAATCT
>NW_017975087.1:0-2961 GCF_001876935.1 Asparagus officinalis
AGCGCATAACAGCACTGGCTTATCTTGTGCATCATTCACCCCATATAATTGAAGGACTCCATGATCTTCGCAGTGGGTGTACACAACTTCCATCTTGCCGCTGTCACCGGCAGCCCAAACCTTCACCGTTCCATCCAAGGAGCAAGACAAAAGATAATTATCCCAGTATAAGAGAGACATAACGACCGATGAATGGGCAGTGAGGGTCTCGATGCACCGCAATGTAGTAAGATCCCAGACCCTTATGGTGCTATCCATACAACCGGAGTAAAGCCTTCCACCTCTGATGACTAACGAGACCACAGAGCGTTGATGGCCCTTGAGAGGAACTGCCGGTTCAAAGCTGTTTTCTTGGTCATTTAGCTTCCAAGCCAGTATGCATCCGTCCTGAGTTGCGGCGAACAAACTTTCATTGTCAAATGCCAATGCATACACTCGTCCGACGGGGGATTTACCATCCGAGGCTTTGAGGGCTAGATCAGTGAATGTCTTCGTATTCCAAGCTCTGACAGCATTGTTAACGCCCACAAAAATCCATGGACCCTCGCTGATCATGCAGCCAACCTCGCTTTCCAAATTAACAGTATGAACACATCGGCCACTATGGCAATCCCAAATTCGAACAGTGTTATCTTGGCTCCCAGTGTAGAGCTTATCAGAACCCCATGGCAACACAATTCCAGTAATAACCTGCAAAGATCAACGCACAACAGATCTTTAAACTAAACGGAACCGAATTTGGAAATTTAGAAAAAAAACAGAAAGAGAAAGGTCTGGTCTTTGAACCTTTACAAGAAAATATCGACCAAGACTGAAAATTTCAGAAAAGAATGAGAAACTACCCATCCTTCAACACTTAACCCAAAAAAAAAAAAAAAAAAATACAAGAATGAGAATTTCAGAAAACAAAGAGGAAAAGGTCCCAACTTTTTAAGTCTTATTAAGAGGCTAAAAACAAAGAAATAAAATCGAAAATTTGATTAAAAAGAAACATGAAAAGGTCTCGCTAAACATAGAGAAGGTAAAACAAGTGCTAGAAAAGGAAATTTAAAGGAAAAGGAACAAAAGATTTCACCTTTTGGTGGGACGGCAGAGCTGTAAGCAGAGAGAAGCTGTCACCGGTGAACCAAGAATGCAACGACTTGCACTCGTCGCCGAGACCACAGCTTGATCCGACGATGAAATCTTTGCACAGCTTATTAACCTGCGACGTGGTCTGATCCTTGTCCGCGTCCAGTCTGGGGAGATCAGAATCCCTTTTGCCCGCGGTCTTAGGGTTTCTCCAGACGGAAGCCCTCTTCTTGGAGGCGACATCGAGAGATCGAGGGAGCTCTCCATGGAGGTAAGGGCAATTGCGGCGATTGCAGCGGCCAGCCTCCCAATAGATGCAGACTTTGTTGTGACGGCGGCCGACGGCGGAGGGAAGAGGGCCCAAACGCTGGTGTATTGGCTTGATGCCATAACCAGTCGCCCGTTCGAACTCCATAGAGCTGGATCGAACCAAACCCTAGAAACTGAAAAGATTAGGTTTTGACTGGAGATTAGGAGGTTAATGGTGGGGGGAGGCGGCGGGGCGCGAGAGTAATCGGAGAGTTTTTGGGCGTCGTAGGTGCTCGCGCGAAGTTTTAAATAGCTGTGAGATCAGATCCCGTGTCTTCAGAGACACGTGTCCCGATCTGATTCTCCATAAGGGACACGCGTCGAGATCTCGTAGCCACATACCCGTTGTCTCGGGAGCTTGGCGTGAATCTGACGCTGTTATCAAGTACCTGCTAATATGCTAGAAATATATTATTTTGGGAAACTAATTATGATCTAAATTTATAGGGTGGTTGTCTGAAATGCTAAAAAAAATTTTAGAACACATGCTCTGTGATTTCTAGTGTTTTGTTTGGTTCAACATTATTACAGGAATACAAAGGTATAAATTACATTTTATAAGAATTAAAAATTCATACAAACCACAAATAATTACCAAACTATTTTTTAGAAATAATAAATAAAAACCTATTATTCAAGGAAATGCTACAAAAAGACCCCAATATCCAAAAAGGAATAGGACTCGGCCCTAAGAATCAAGACTTAGTCAGCATGTGCTTGCCCCCACCTCCTAACCCCCAAACCCAAAAAAAAAAGAAACAAATGTGCTTTTATCCCCTTTAGGTGTCACATCAGCGGAGAGAGAAAACTACTTATTTATCCCCATTCTATATTCATTTAATGGCATGTCACCTCCTCATTTTCTTACTCATTTGTATTAACCATCACATTCAAGTAAAAAATCTACTACTTCCCTCTTCTTCTGTCTAGAAGCTTTATGCAAATTTTCAAATGATTATTTGAAATTTTTAGAACTTCTTTCGTGTGTGTGGGATGAGGGGCGCGCAGGAGGTTCTGCAGCTTTTAGGAAGTTATATGAAAATTTTGAAACTTTTTTGGGGCGGGGGTTTTCTTTTTGGAGGTTAATTTGAATTCTTGAAAATTTCTAGGGGATTTTCTACTACTTTTAAGCAATTATGTACAATTTTTAAATTTTTTTGAGGGGTTTGCTTCAAATTTTCATGGGTCATTTATGATAGGAGATAAATAATACAAAGTTATAAGTACACAACTATTAAGTTATACTATAGTATAGATGTCGAACCCACGAGAAAGATGTGTGTTTGAAAATTCTAAATTTGGTCCAAAAAAGAGTGGATAAAAAAATGAAAGTGAAAGTGTAGAGATGTAGATAGAGATTTATCACAAAAATAAAAAAAATAAAACAAGAAGGAAGAAAGACTGAAGGAGGATACAAATAAAAGGAATACAAAGATAAAACTAAGTGAAACGAAATCGAAATAAGAAAAGGGAAGGTAGTAGGAAAAAGAGAAACATCAACAAAATAAAACCAAGAAGAGGAAAATCAAGTAACAAGACTTAGTGACATGTGTGTGTGTTGACCAAATTTAGGAGGTGGAC
>NW_017975088.1:0-3185 GCF_001876935.1 Asparagus officinalis
AGCTTGCAAAACTAATGACAACAAGGTCGTTGTCAAGTTTTTGAAAGAGAACATTTTTGCTCGGTTTGGGGTACCTCGAGCGATCATCAGTGATAACGGTACACATTTCTGTAACCGTTCTTTCGAGGCTTTGATAAGAAAATATTCAATCACACACAAATTGTCAACTCCTTATCACCCCCAAACCAGTGGTCAGGTAGAGGTCACCAATAGACAGATCAAACAAATCTTAGAAAAAACAGTTAACCATAACAGAAAAGATTGGTCTGTAAAATTGTGTGATGCTCTGTGGGCGTATAGAACAGCTTTTAAGGCCAATCTGGGGATGTCACCATACAGATTAGTGTTTGGGAAAGCTTGCCACCTACCAGTAGAGTTGGAACATCGAGCAATGTGGCCAATAAAACAGCTGAATTTTGATTCCGACTCAGCAGGTAAGAACAGATTGCTCCAAATAAATGAGTTGGAAGAAATTCGGAATGATGCATACATAAACTCAAAAATTTACAAAGAGAAAACAAAGATTTTTCATGACAAATCAATTTTACGAAAAAATTTCTCTCCAGGACAAAAAGTTTTATTGTACAATTCCAAATTGCATCTTTTTCCGGGAAAATTAAGATCAAGATGGACTGGTCCATTTTTTGTTAAACAAGTTTTTCCACATGGAGCTGTCGAGATAGAAAATCCTAAAAATGGTAATATTTTTAAAATAAATGGTCAACGTCTAAAACCATTTTTAGAATTTTCTACGCTCGGAGAGGAAGAGGTGTTGGTTCTTCATGAACCTCATTATCTATAAAAAAAAAGAATTTTTTTTTGAATAAGTAAAAAAAAATAATAAAAAAAAAATTAAAAAAAAATTACTTACAATTTTTCTCTTATTTGATTTCTTCCTCCTCATACCTAACAGTAATTGCCAATCTTGATCCATCATTTGTCAACCGAAACAACTGTTAAGTTCATTCAATTTTATCGCTTTAACTTTGTGGATTTCAGGCGAATTTGCCATCAAGGACACATGCAAAATTTTCAGATGTGGGGTGCAGAAAATACAATATTTTCTTCTTATATTTTACCTCCTTTAATTAATATTTTTCTATCTTTTTTTGTTAAAAAAACAATTATAAAACCTATATATCACTTCGGCAAATTAAAGAAGTTACACCAGTTAAGTAATAATTGGATCAAAATTGGATAGTTTTAATTTTTCTAATTCATATGTTAGTGACCATACTTCAAGGTCACTTTTATGAGAACTCCAAATAAAAATTCTATAGATAAATGATTTTTCAACTAACGTATTACTTATATGACCTAAGTCTCATACCCCCTATAAGCATTTTTAATTATACAAAATAATAAATTTTGCACCTGCTTAACTTAGAGTAGACAAATATTTTTTTTTCCACAGTCCATCCATGATTTACACAATTTTTTTAAAGAGGACTATTGATACTTCCATATATATATTAAAAAACACATAACCTTACTAACAAGAAGGATGTGCGAAAATGAGGCACCACACAAAAAAAAAATCTTAAAATCTCAGTGATTCTTGCTGTCATAAAGCCTAAAGGTTGAATGTCCACGCAATTAAGCCCAACGGAGTAATCATGCAATACCTTAAATGACCTAAGCCCATATTGAGTTCTGGAGATTCAATTGCACCAAAACTCCGTTAAACTTGCGTGACACTTAGGAAACGCCCGCGTTAAACATTAGCAAAACAAATCACCAAGACATTAAGGGAGATGAAAAAAATTATATATATATATTTATAATAACCATTGTTTTTAATAAATATATACTTGTTTGTTTTGTAATACTATCCGCCGTCGCTTGAAAACAATTTTTGAATCAACACGACACTTAGTACAAGCTTATTTCACAACAAAGAGAGTTGGATGTTCTTTTCAAAACTTTTTAATTTTAAATTTCTAAGATCTTTTGACTTGTTTTGTATTGCTATAATGCAAAAGATTTTTCTAGAGGACTTTACATTGGAGTTAATATATAAAAAACAAGTTTTCTTGATATATTACACTAGCTTCACATTAGAGATGTTTTAAAAGATATCAAGGAAAAATCTGTATGTTACTGAACTTTAATTAAACTTTGGCAAAGCTGTTGACCGAATTTTAGTGGGTTATTCACTGCAAACTCCTCACGAGACTACAACTCGCTTCCACTAGGTAACCTAGGGGCTTTAAAGAGCTCTGTTCGTACTGCCGCTCAAATTATACAACCGCAGGGATTCCTGGCGGAATAGTTGAGTTAGGGACGATTTCCTTTGTATTTTTCTTTGCTAGAGGACTAGCAAGTTTTCACGGTGGATCGGGGGGTTTGATAATCCAACATGTTTATTACAGTTTCTATTACCCTCATTATCATTATTATCGATGAATAAATATACACTAATACACTGCTTTTTCTTAACTCTTGTAATTACAAGCATGATTAAATAAAGAATAAATCTCAACTTCCATCTTACTAACAAAAAACAAAAAAAGCCCATGATACAATGAAGAAATCGATTCAAAGACAGCCAAAGTCGAAATTTTTTTCGAATGACTGAAGGCCCAACGTCAAAAAATTACAAGGAGAACAAGAATACCGGTGCAAACAAGATTGGATTTTTATGCAAAGTTGGAATGAAAGGGACTTGAATGCAAAAAAAAAATGTGGAGGCCGAAGTTGTTGCTGCAAACATTGGACCGGACTCTTGCTCTTCTATTTTAATTTTCAAAACCAATTACATGGGCCGGTTGCAAACAACAAGGAAGAATGGGCCGAAAAGTCAAATAAGCTTCAAACTTTGATTATGCTGCAGTGTTGATTTTCACCACTTGATGGACCAAAGAAATTATGCTGCAGTGTTGATTTTCACCACTTAATGGACCGAAACATCAAATGACTTCTACAGTGGGTTTCAAACTTTGATTTTGAAAATGGGAATTTCCATTGAGGACCGGACTTTGGATATAAGAGAAGCCGGACTTGATTACCACTACATGGACCGGACTTGATTTCTCCAACCTCATTTTCATTTATTTTTAAAAAATCAATTGGGCCTCCTATATTTGGGCTAGAGAAGAACAAAAAGCAAATTCAATGGTGAAGATTGTTGCTTGGGGCTCAAGACAAATCCAATGGCTCATATTCATTGAAGATTACTATAAATA
>NW_017975089.1:0-2386 GCF_001876935.1 Asparagus officinalis
TCAGACCAAAAAGCAGCAACTGCGGCCGTCGAAAGTTCAACCTCCGACGAATCAATCCAGACCGCCGATGATTTTCACAACTGCTCCGGGAGATCTCACAGGACCATCCCAGAAAAGGAAGTCAGTCTTGGAGCGCATCGGTCCACTTCCCGAAGAGCGAAGCAAAGCTCCGATCCAAGGGCGCTTGGGCCCGATAAAGAAGCCCCAAGCGAATCAACATGTTGAGGGTCGCCGCAACCATCAACATGACAAAGAAATCATGGCACCCAAGGGCACTATGCTGCGCATTGAAGTTCAAGAGCCCATCGAGGATTCACGCCCACAAAGGCGCGTTTCGAGGCGCGTGACTCTCGAAAGTCCGAAGAAGGTGATTCGCTCTCAGAAGGAAACATTATCGTCTGATGATGATTACGTTATACCTGAGAAATCGTGCCAACACACGATAGGTTGCTCCGACTTTCAAACGGACGAGCTGTACTATCATGCTGGGGGTACGAGCAAAGCCAGAAAGAGAAGTCCTCGAAGGCTAGAAACTCAGTGCCCTTGTTCAAAGCTCATTCGGGCAGTACTGTCTGAGTGCAACTTCATCAAGGTAGTCCCCGAGAGAATTTCAGTGTTCGAAAGGCTCGGCACCGAAACGCCAAAACCAAGGCATAGGCGTTTCCGGCAAAGAAGAGCGGTGGTTGAAGACGGAGAATTTCCGAGAGTCACCACCAATATGACCAGCAAAGGGGCATCGACACGAGATAATTTTGAGTCGATTTTGAAGGCATCCCGGCGTCTAAACCGTCTGCAGTCTGGAGCCATCGCACGAGGAACTTATGGTAGGGTTCGGACTAGATTACCTTCAGAAGATGAAGAATCGGATTCCTGCTCTGCTGTCGCATCAGACAATACGGTGTCCAGCGAAGGACAACCCCGCGAGTCATTCATGATAAGCGCGGATCAAGTGGCCAAGATGCTCGAAGAAGCCATGGCTAAACAACAGGAGAGCTTCAGGTTTGAAATGCAGATGGCCATGCAAAGTATGAGGGAAATGCATGAGCAACAAATTCAGGCGCTGACGAACCAGCAAGGTGAACCAAGCCGCCGTAACCAGGTTGTTCAGGAAGAGGAGCACACGGATAGGGATGAAGCTCACAATGCCAATAATCCTCCCGTCAATGCAGGGGGTGGTAATGAGGATGCTAGTCGTAATGCCACACTTCCGCCTCAGAATTGTGCTAACAAAAATACAGGCGAAAGTCTGAAGATCAAGAACCTCGAGAGAAAAATCAACACATTGATCTCCGCTCAAGAGACGAAGAAAACAGGCATTCCCTGTCCATACCCAAGAGAGTGGGAATCAGTCTGATTAACTTTACGCCGTTTGATGGGAAGGGTTCCCCCACTCAGCATTTGATTTATTTCAAATCGCACCTGGGTATTATTTCCGGCAATGAGCCTCTGATGGTGCGGTCATTCGTCGGCACTCTTCGCGGGGCCGCCTTCGATTGGTATCGCCGCCTCAAGCCAGGTAGCGTGAACAGCTGGGACGATATGGAGATAATGTTCCTCACCAATTTCTTCGACGACGACACCGAGATATCTATCGGATCATTGCTCGATGAGAAGCAGAAAGACGGGGAGTTAGTCGACACCTTCGTCAAAAGGTTCCGGAACAAGGCGATAAACTGCCGGGACCCGATCACCGAGGAATTCATTCTCCAGACTTGCCAGAACAACCTCGCACTGGACGTGTTGGAAGCAATGAGGACAGCACCGTCTGACACTTGGAAAGACTTGAAGGTGCACGGTGAACAAGCCGAACGCTTCCTCCGAAGGAAGAAGGCCGAGAGGAACCGACCGACGGTTAATCCGCTGAACTCAAATTTCGCCTCTCGTGGTAAGGGCAAGGCACCTGCAGCTGCTGATGGTGCTAATAATCCGCTGAACTCAAATTTCGCCTCTCGTGGTAAGGGCAAGGCACCTGCAGCTGCTGATGGTGCTAACCAGACATCGCAAAGGCAACTCCGAAAACAACAAAAGACTTCGGGTCCAAGACTCCAAAAAGAGTACTCTTTCAAGGACGAAGACGTTCCAGCCATCTTCGAATCCCTCCTTGGAAGCAACAAGATCAAGCTACCACCTATCATAAATCAGGAGGAAGCTGACAACACTACGGACCCAAAGTACTGTGCATACCACAGGAGGGTCGTTCATCCCACCAAGGATTGCTTTGCTCTCAAGAATAGCATTCAGACCTTGATTGAAGCCGGCGTTATATCGCTCAATTAAGTCGAAACAACACTCTGAAGAGTATACGAGTATAAACTGATTCTCAATCCTCCAACAGGTGCATGAGGTTAAACTGCTCCCTACATACTCCAATAGGTATATGAGTCTA
>NW_017975090.1:0-2379 GCF_001876935.1 Asparagus officinalis
TAAGGATTCTGTTTGTTTCAGTGATGAGGAATGGAACGAAGGGAGTTCTTTATGGAAATTCTCACTAGTTGGTCAGGTGTTGGGTCTGAATGTTAAATTCAAAGCCATGGAGAATTATGTGCAAAAAGCTTGGGCTCAAAAAGCTATTCCTGATGTTTGTCTCCTTAGAGCTGGTTTTTTCCTCTTTAATTTCAAAAACAAAGAGGATATGAATGAAATTCTCATGTCTGGTCCCTGGTTTTTTGGCTCCAGGCCACTGCTTTTGAAACCTTGGACAGTTGGTGATGATTTAGAAAAAGTCAGTGAATGCCTCTACCCTATGTGGATCCAATTGCCTGCATTAAAGCTAAACCTTTGGAATGAAAAGGGAATTAGCAAAATTACTAGTGTCATAGGGCGGCCTATCACTACAGACAAATTAACAGCTAATAGACAAAGGCTTGCCTATGCTAGAGTGCTCTTGGAAGTTAAAATGCCAGCCCCTTTGCCTGATCAGATTCTAATTCAAGGGCCAAATGGAAAACAATATAACCAAAAGGTTATCTATGAATTGAAGCCAAGATGGTGTGATTATTGCAAACAAGTGGGGCATGATTCTAAAGTCTGTAGGAGGCACTCTGTTACTCAAAAATGGATTCCAAAGATAAATTTAAATCATCCAGTAACCAATGCTGGTAATTTGAATAAACAGGATAATAGCTGCCCTCATGATCAAACTATGCTGGGAAATTTTGAGAAGGAAAAGCAAGTAATGGTAGATGAGAATTTACCACAATCATCTCCTGTTTCTCACTGTTCTGTGCATGATGTGCACCTCAAGGAGAGTAGCACAAATTATAAAGCCTATGAATTCCTATTCTCCTCTGACCCATTTGGATGGTGGTGCTGATCCCTCTACAATTGATAGAGGGGGCCTGAATCTATGAATTTCTCTTTCTGGAATGTTAGGGGATTAAACAAATCCCCTAAACAGATTTTGGTCAAGAGGCACATACTGCAATACCATTTATCTTTTATTGCCCTTCTTGAGACCAAAATAAAGCAGGATAATATTCAGACTATAGCCAAGAGAATAGCTAATAACTGGGAATGGATTTCTAATGCAGGGATTTCTGACAAAGCTAGAGTCCTTATTTTATGGGATCCAAATGTTTTGGATGTTCACATTAAAAGTTCTTCTGCTCAACAAATTTCTTGTGCTGTTAAATCTGTTGATGATAGGCTGAATTGTATCATATCATCTGTCTATGGTTTTAATCATGCTGAAGCCAGGAAGGATTTGTGGTCTGACCTTGTTTTGGTCCATCATAATGCTGGTAATATACCTTGGCTTCTTAGTGGAGATTTCAATGCCTTGACTAGCAATGATGAAAGATTAGGGGGTTCTAGAATTACTGAGGCAGAAACAGAAGACTTTTGTAAATTCATTGATGACTGCCAGATTTCTCATATGAATACTACAGGCTGTTTTTTCACTTGGAACAACAAGCAAGGCCCTGATACAAGGGTATGGAGCAGATTAGACAGAACTTTAGTCAATCAAGCCTGGATCCAAGACTATAATTCAAGTCATGTGGAGTATTTACTCCCTTGTTTTTCTGACCACTCACCAGCCCTTGTCTCCATATATGATGATAATGTGCATGGTAAGAAGCCTTTCAAGTTTTTTAAGATGTGGACAAAACATGGGGATTACCTTCCTACTGTTACTTCTATTTGGCAAGTTCATGTGCAAGGTCACACTATGTACTCAGTGTGTTCTAAACTGAAGCTTCTTAGAAGAGCTCCATTTTCTCCATGTCTGATGATAAGTCCCCAGGCCCTGATGGTTACAGTGTCTCCTTCTACAAATCTTCATGGTCAATCACAGGTGAGGAGATCACCAAAGCTATTGAGGAATTTTTTATAACTGGTAAACTTCTTGGTGCAGTTAACTCCACCTCTATAACTCTCATTCCCAAGGTGAAGTGCCCTAAAACCCCTGCAGATTATAGACCAATCTCTTGCTGCAATTGCTTGTATAAGTTCATCTCTAAAATCCTTGCAAACAGAATTCAGTCTGTCATGGGGATTCTTATCAGTGAAGCACAATGCGCATTTGTAAAAGGGAGGCAAATTTCAAATAATATTTTGCTTGCTCATGAATTGGTTAAAAATTATGGTAGAAAGCATATTTCACCTAGAGCCATGATAAATATTGATATTAGAAAGGCTTTTGACACAGTTAATTGGAGTTTTCTGCAGAATATGCTCAATGGTCTTGGTTTTCCTAAGGTCTTTACAGGTTGGATAATGAGCTGCATATCTTCACCTAAATATTCCATTTCCCTGAATGGTTCACTTCATGGTTATTTCAAAGGAGCTAGGGGTTTAAGACAA
>NW_017975091.1:0-3354 GCF_001876935.1 Asparagus officinalis
CTATCTTTGGAGATGGACGGTCGGGATTCGTGGGATGAGGGGGCCGCGCTCGCTGAAGGCGGGGAAATTTGAGATGGGGAGAGAGAGAGAGAAATTTTTAGAAATTTTGAAGGGGTTCGTATGCTCTCGAATAGGGCAGGGCTATTTGCATATATGTACCCTTTTAAATTATGGGTATTTACAAAAATACACTCTAAATCTCAATATTTTTAAAACCACCCCTCAAATCATTAATTTCTGAATAAAATTACCTATGACGTTCTCCCACAAACGTCTAAATTATAATATCATTATTTTTAAAGCGGCACGTGTCAGTTGAAACATGCGATAGAAAAATGATGTGTATTTCTCAAGACAAAAAAACCCATTGTCTGCCAATTTATGATAAAACAGGGATGATTTAAGCCAAATTATATTAATTTTCTGCTACTAGACAAAAAAAAAACTTGAGATTTCTTCTCGTCAAATGCAATAAAAATTTAATTAGTGCTAAGAACCCTATTCACTTTTCATCTTGTAGGGAAAATAAGTGGCAACTATTCCTAAGAGCAACTCCAAGAGGCTCCATATCCCATGTCCTAGCTCAAATTTAGGGAGTATGAGGTGAATATTTGGCTCCAACAAGCTCCCTATATGGTATTCCAAATATAGGGTTCTTGATTTGGTATTCCAAATCAAAAACAAGAAGAGACACTCCCTATATCTACAGTACAATAATATGTTATCATTTTTGTTATTTTTTTGGACATATCATTAATTGCAAACACAAATCTACATAAAGTATTGACAAAAAATATAATAGCATAGTACAATAATAGAAAATACAATAATATATGGAGCTATTTGGGGAGCATTGTTGGAGCACTTGCTTCTTATTTGGCTCCCTATTTCCTAGGATGGGATATTTGCTCCTCAAATATAGAGAAAAGCTAAGATCATTGTTGGAGATGCTCTAACGCCCTTAGCATTTTCCATTGTGATATACGCGAGTGGGCATTGCACGGTATATCATTTGATTACATACCAAAAACATTAATTATTTTAAGCGGAATGATTTATCTATTGTTTTCTTACTGATGGAGTAGATTATAGACATCAACATTATTTATTAGATCAATATCAGAACTTTTAGGAATAAAAAGTGAAATATTTATTTACTATTTTGTTATTGAAAGAGTGAGTTACAGAGTATATTAATGAGCTGTTTGTTTGCCCAAACAAAATGAGGAAAAGGGTGATTTGAAAACCAAATTAAGTGCCACATAGGATTTAGGTTTCGGATGATTTCCATTTCACTTGTTTGGTTCGCATGACGATTTATATAAAAGGGGCCTTGAAATGGGGTTCCACGTCACGTTTTGTAGAAATGTGATTTCATGCTATAAAGGCGTGAAAACGGGCAGAAATCTCCAATTGCCCATTTAAATATTATCGTGGCTGATTTTCGAGGCGGCGGAAAGAAATCTAGGAAAAGTTTTTAGGGTTCCCTTCACCGCCTCTTTTTCATCTTCACCATTTCCCCCTTTCGCCGTTTGGCGTCTCCATTGCTCTTCCTCCTTGATTTCTCCAATATTCCAACCAATACTTCCAGCTGATGGACTTAAAGAGGAAAGAAGCCCTCGACGACCATTCAAGGGGTGTTTGTGTTAGCTCAGCCAGATCTAGTAGAAAAATACCCTTTTTGGGTGATTTCTACTTCTTATCTTCTTCTACTTGTTGCGGCGTAGTCAAATCTGCACCTGATCAGTCTGATTTTGTCCTTAAACGGGGATTCCCTCACCTTCACTCGGTATAGGTTCGATCTGACTTTTTCTTCAGGTATACCTCCTCATAGAGCAAATTAGTTATAAATTTTCACCATGCATCAAAAATTCTGAATTTATCCTTAAAAATTAACCTTGTGATTTAGGGGTTTTTGCGATCATAGCAACGATCTAAGTAACTGCATCGTGTAAGTAATTGAAGAGATTTATTCTTTTATTTTATCTTTTATCTCCAAATTCCGTACTTTATAAAGCCCTTGTTTTTTAGTAATTTGTAATTTTTTCCCAAGTAACAATTGATCAAAGTTTGTTGTCCTTATTTCCTAACCCCAACATGAACGGGTCTATTTCCCCTATCTGAAAGCTTCTAATTAAATCCAATTAGAGATTACAACTAGCTACTGTGACTGTCTGTTATACAGCAAATTTCCATTCTTTAGTTAATCTGCTGTCATTTTTTGATTCGGATAATTTTAAACGATTGTCATTATTTCAATTCTTTAGTTAAACTATTGACATTACCGCCAGTCTTCAGTTTTAGAGATTACAACTAGCTACTGTTCGCGTGGAAAACCGTTGCTTTCTTCATTAATGAGATAATTGTCATCTTTAGTTACAACTTTTCCGATTACTGCCCAATCAGGAATCCCAACCTACCTGCCAAAAATCAGAATCCATCAAATCAATCTCAAACTTCAACCAAACAGACAAAACGAGACAACGGCAAAACTACTCCCGAAAGAAGTCGAAAACAACCCCGCCCGTGGGGCTCGGCCAAGGCCGAGCGCCACCCCAAGGGGGGTGGCTTCGGCGGCCCGAAGCCCACCTCGGGGTGGTCGGTGGCCGGAGCCACTCAAGGGTGCCCCCAGGCAACAAGTGTCGGCCAACCCCGAGGTGGCCGACAGTGGGGCCCACCGATGGGTGGGGCCGACAAAGTGCCCCGAAGGGTGCCCCGCAGTGGGGCCAAGAAGGTGGCCCGACGAATTTCCTTTTTTTTTTGCCCAGCCATGTTCCCCTGAAGAGCCCTAAAATAAAATAGCCAAGAGATGTTGCATTTTCGAGGGCGAACTTTTCCAAGAGCCAATTGCCCGGATTGTAAAGAGTGAAACCTCGGAAGCTTGAAGAACAGAAACTTTGCACCATTCAATCTGATCCCTCGCGCGACCATCCCCAACCGGCAGAAAAGGCAAATGATTCCCGAAGAAAAAAGAAAGAACAGATCTGAGATACAAACGAGGCCCTTTAAACCAAACTTGCCAGAAAATCTAAGCCTTGGTCTTAGACTCGAGGATCCGAGCGGGATATTCCCTTGTGGTAATCCCCTCCCGGCCTTATTATTCCCCTTCGTGGAATAATATCCCGCAAAATACTCGCGAGACCGAAACGGATCTAGAATCCGCCGGCGTGGTCCCCACGATTAAACCCCGGCGCAAAGCAAAGAACCCACCAAAAGCGACGACCGCAAAAAACCAGGAGGCTCCCGTGAATTTTGTTTCCACAAGAAGGAGAAGGTTTGTAATTTTTCTTATCTTCTTTGAAAATTAATTTGTTAACCGGATCTATAAAAGACCGGAATCCTTTGGTTACCCGA
>NW_017975092.1:0-1149 GCF_001876935.1 Asparagus officinalis
AATTTATTCTTCTCTCATGTGAGAGTTTCTTGTTCAGTTTTCAAAAAAAAAGGGAAAAAAAAAGAAGAAGAAAAAAAAAAGAATAAAAGAATAAATTTTTATTTTCATCCTCCTCAGACCAAAGGTAATTACAGATTTTTATCAGCCGACCAAATGTAAGTGCTTCACTTCTTATCTGCTTTACTTTATGCATCATAGAGTTTGCATTGAGGACAATGCAAAATTTAGGTGTGGGGTGGGAATTAGTTATTTTTTTTCTCTTTATTTTACATTTTTAGTTACATTTCCCCCCTTTTTTTCTTTTAAAAAAAAAATTTTATAAAAATATCGTCACTTGCCAAATTAATAGAGTTATGTAATAATTGATTTATTTGATAAATTTGAAATCTTCTAATCCCTAGTTGGTTATTTACTTAAGTTCACTTTTTATGATAACTCTAAATAAATTTTTTAAGAAATGATTTTCAAAGTAGTATACTTTACTTAAGCCTTAACTTGGACTTTTATTTAAAATAATGAAATTTTTGCATGCTTAACTTAGAGTTGGAAATAATTTTTTTTTAAAGTGTCTTGATTTACATATTTTCAAAATATATATACATATACAAAAAAAAAATTCAAAAGAAGAGTACAAAAAATGGGCACCAAAAAGGGAAAAAAAACTCTTTAATTCAAGGTGATTCTATCTTATTAAGCCTAAGCTGACCGAGTAATTAAGCCCAAAAAAAAACTCTTTAATTCAAGGTGATTCTATCTTATTAAGCCTAAGCTGACCGAGTAATTAAGCCCAATGAGTATTTCCATACTTAATGACCTAAGCCCATTTGGGTTGGGATCCATTGGCCCAAAACTCGTTAAATGGTCACTTAGAAAGCCCGTTAAAGTAGAAAAAAGATCACCAAAGATGAAAGAGTTTTAAAAAATAATAATAATAATAATAAAATAAAAAATAAAAAATTTAATAAATGTTTTATAGTTATGTATATGGTCTTGGAAAATATTTTAAATCAAGCAACTTGAAAATTATTTAAAACAAAGAGTTAGCATGTTCTTTTCAAAACTTTTAAATTAAATTTCTAAGTTTGGCTTTGTTTTGTATTGCTACAATGAGAATATTTTCTTGAAAATATACCTTAGAGTTATATATAA
>NW_017975092.1:1331-2378 GCF_001876935.1 Asparagus officinalis
ATGCAGGCATCGATGCCGGTATCGATGCGAAGTCCTCCAGATTTCATCAACGGCCGAAATTGCATTCTTGGGGCTCAAGTTTGATCCAATGGCTCTCATTCACTGATGCTTACTATAAATAGGGGTTGAGAGTGAGGGGTTAGGGGTGTAAAAATTTTTGTAACTCCTTTTGGAGAGGAGGGCTACTCTTAATTGAGAAGGCCTTCCAAAATTATAACTTTTGTTGCAATTAATAATAATATTTTTTTCACCACTTTAAATTTTCTCTTCTTCTCTTTGTTGGATGATGAAGATGAAGATGAAGATGGAGAATTATTTGAAGGTTTGCATTTCTTTTCTTTTTCTCTTTTATTGCTTATTAGTGTAGATTTATTTCTATGTTTGTAGTTTAGATTTTATTTTCTTGTTAAATAGCCAAGAGGCTAGAATCCTCTTGCCTTAGATTTATTTCATGCTTATAAAGTAGATTTATTTTCTCACATTTAATTCTTGCAATTTTATTTTGTAGTTTAGATTTTGCAATTTATTTTGTAGTTAGATTTTAATTTCTTACACTATTCACCTTGAGGCTAGAACCCTCTTGGGTTTAGTTTTTCTTTTTTGTTTATTTTTATTTTGTTTGATTCGCCTTTAGGCTAGAACCCTCTAGGGAATCACCCTTTTCTAAGAAGTGGGTTCAATTTTAGATTATCCATATCTATAATTGAATCCACCATCTTTAATTTCTTGCATTTTCTTTTATTTTTGAATTTTGTTCTTCATTCTTGATTTTTCATTTGTTTCTTGATTTTATTCTTTTTTTTTCTCACCTTATTGATCATACTCATTCTTTTTCAAATCCATTCTCACTTACACTTTGCATCTATTTACACACCATTTTTACTCTCTCAATCTCTTCACAATCACATTTACTTATCACTCTTATTTGTCACGCACACAATATAAGAACCGATTTCATATTTTCTCCTACAAAACACCTTGCTCGTGGGATCGATATCTTAAATACTATAACTTGACACGGTTGTGCACTTGCAACCTTTTTGGTAC
>NW_017975093.1:0-2378 GCF_001876935.1 Asparagus officinalis
TGCCTTATGGAAAATATGCAATTATGAACATGGCAAACAAATGTGAGCAAGCATAGATGAAATTATGCTAGACACAACTCACATACAAAAAGACAATGAGAACACATATAATGATATGTCATTATGAAAAATAGTGTCTCATTAATACAAAAAAAAATGAAAACCATGTAAAAATAGATTTATGAAATCAAAAGAGAGAAAACATGAGAATCATGCAAAAAGAGTTTTCGAATGAAAACAAATCTACCAAATGAAATCATAAATCAACCATTTAAACCAAAAATGATGTTTGATCAAAAAAAAATTTCTTTGTAAGACATGATCAAACCACATATAGAATACATTATAAAACACAAGTAGATGATCCATAAGCACAATCATATTAATATCATCATAGAAGTGATTTATAATGAATCCGAAAGAACAATTCAAAAACAAATTTCTCATAGTTCAAAGATGGATTATAAAACACATAAAAATTATGAACTATGGATTTTAAAAACTAAAAATCATTTTTGATTTTTAAAAATCAAGAGAGGCAACTACATCTAGCTCTTGAGCTAGTATTAACCCATATAAACATTTTAGCATCCGGTAAACATGATTTGGGAATAAACACCCAATAAAACCCGGAGGGTTATATAAACATAAACCTCTCATCAAACACAAGACTAATAATTATGAAAACAAAATATTTGATAAAAAATGTTTTCATAACAAAAAGACTTTAAAACATAATTTTCAAAACCAAGAAAAGGAAAAAGTAAAAGTACGAAAATTCTTGGTTTAAAAATCATTTTGGCACCCAAGAATTCTTGGTGCCGGATTGTTTAGGGACATGACCCCTATCATTCAAGCTCAAAGCCCTAGGGTTATGATCCCTTTTGGGCATATTTTGTGCACGGATCCGGTCATAGCAATAATTATGCAAATGACCCATTCGATTGCAATAAGTGCAATGAAGAGGATACATTTGTTTATGTTGACCGTGAACATGTGCACGAGAAACATTAGAAACATTTGCAAACATGGATGATCTTTTAAAATTATTTTGCAAATGTGAAACTCTCTTTAAATCAAAACAAAATTTGGCCAAATGACCAAATCGACCACAATAATCACATTTAAACACATGAGTATGCTTATGATGAACATGATGAGTATGTGCATGTGTATGTGCAAAATGTGATGATGAAGCTTGATGAGATGCACAAGAAGGATTAATATGAGCCTTAGTGGGTTTATGTGCATCATAGCAAAATTTAGCTAAATGGCCTTTTCGGCCGCAAATGGAGCATTTGTAAATCTTGCTATACATGTGTGCATGATGTGTAATATGTCTAGGTGTAGTAGCATGAGACTTAGCACACATGTCCATAAGCTTATCATTGTTAACCATACATGTTTTCAAGGTTGAATCTAAACTAGATATATGATGTTTAACTTGACTCAACTCATCATTTTGCATACATGTATTGGACATAGAAGTAGAGCATGGATGATTATTCTTAAGAGAATCAAATTCATTTCTAATGCATTCTACTTCTAGCATGGCATCATCATTAGCATGAGTTAAGCTAGAAATGGATGATGTTAATTTTTTATTTTCCAAATTTAACAAGTCATTATTTTCTTTAAGCATAGTATTTTCTTTTGCAATGACATCAAATTTGGACACTAGCAACTCATGATCAGATTTTAAATTAACATGCTTGCTTTTTAAATCAATAAAATCATTTTGTAATTTCTTGTAGGCATGAGCTAATCTATCATATGCACAAGCGAGTTCATTAATGGATATATCACTATCGGATTCCGAATCGCTTACCACACTAGGGCTATCGCCTAGTGGCCGTGTGCAAGATGAGGCTCCACATGAACTTGAAGAGGAACCCGCCAAAGCTTGTCGGATAGCCTCCAAGTTCCCTTGATGTGCTTCTATGAATTTCCACAATTTATAAGCACTATCAAAGGAATCAAGCTTGTTAGACATAGATGAATCAAATGCATTTAATAGAAATTCTAATACAAGCTTGTTCATAGTAAACATCTTCTTATCATGTTTGCTCCACTTGGATTTCGCCAAAGTGGGCACAACATAGGCATAATCAATAACTTCCCATAAATCGATATTTTTAGATTGAACAAATATTTTGAATCTAAAACACCATTGAGCATAAGGGAAAGCATTGAATTTGGGAGCAACACTAGGATCATAGCCTAAACAAGATGCATCATTCATAGCCATAATTATATAAATATGCAAGCAATGTAATCAATAAATCGCAAAACTAGATTAGCACAAAAGGGCTAACTTGGATCTTTAACTCAAGGTGGTTAGACCTTAAATCAAAGAGCACCAAGCTCTGATACCAATT
>NW_017975094.1:0-2505 GCF_001876935.1 Asparagus officinalis
TCCATTTCATATGCTCAATAATACCAATGATAATAACTTCGCAAATGAAATAATATTCCTGTAATGATGAGAAAATAATATCTCAGAAAAGTAATGTAAATCAGTGATGATACATACACATAGAAAGTATCTTATTATATATTGCAAATTTACATTCGAAGTCCCAGGGTCATTGAAGAAAAGTAAATCATTCAATGTGCCATTTGCTGCTTTTATAAGCTGTGGTTGATCTGATGAGTAGTTGACTGGGGTAGGAATTATTTGCAGCAATTCTTCACTCTCGTTGAGATTTCTAGATGATGATAAATTCACTTTAGAAATCCATATGAGCAATAATATATTAATGATAATTATTCATACATACAATCATAATTCAATTGTACAACATTGCATTTTATGTTTAGAGCATCATATCTTAACTACACCACATACCTCTGAGATAAATCCTTCACCTTTGGATCATCAAAGTTGATATATACTCTCGACGCGCTGCTAGAAGAAACTGTATTATTTCCTGCTAAATACACAAAAAGAAGTAATGTTATACGATAACCAACTATAGAGATGCATAAACAGATCTACAAACATTAACCAAGCTTCAAAATATCCTCTGTCTACTAAACTTTAAGTCAATCAACCAGTCAAGACCTTGGTATAGAATTATTTGTAGAGGCTTTCATTATCCAAAGCATCCGATCATTTTATGGTTTGTCATTCATTCCTCAATATTGACTCAAGATAGACTACACAAAATGAGAATGTTGGACAAGAATACTTTTGTCGTATGCTCAAATCACAGAGGAAACCTGTTGTAATTAAAGAATATCGAATGTGAATATTCTGTTCAATCATGGTATAAAGTTATTGGAATCCTATTATCAATTTTTATTGCAACAACCTAAAGGGGAAGAGTTTTATGAAAAATTTGAACAGAATGTAATTGTCAGTTATGGTCTATTTGATATGGCAAGAAAGGAAATTGTTAAATTTTCGTGCACAAAAATAGGGGAATGATCACTTGTTTGCTGTGAAGATATCAATTTTATCCAAGATTTAGAATGATGATATCCTTGACCATATTAAGGAGAAGCTATAAAATATGTAATATGATATGGTGTTGATCTGTTGTTTCCAAACGATGTGTTTGGATATTTAGTTTCCAGGTTTTATTTGTGGACAGTTGATGTACTCAATTTTCAAAATTTGGTGATGAATAAAATATCTTTTCATTGAACAAAAAAAATAACCAAGCTGAACAAAATTTTATTTTAACTGGATATCAATGTTTTGTGCTCATTACCTCGAAAATTTGTTACAAATATTCCAGTGATTATCATAACCATATTATTTGGGTCACACTGTTAAGCTTGATCTTCTAAATCTAATGCAATTTTGTTCCATAATGTCACTGTACATTCCTCGCCCCTTTAAGAAAAGTCAAAAATAAGCCATGATATAAATGAAATTAGAATCCATTATAATTTGAAATGTATAAAACGCTTACAAATCATTAATTATTTTTAGCGATCTTCTAGTTTGTCTTTTCCCTCCAGTAGTAGAATCTTCCAATGGGTATATATCCTTCACAATTCCTACAACATCTATGAAATATGTATATTATTAATACATGTAATATCAAGTTTATCAAACTTATCAAATAAAAACATAATTATAAAAATATTGCACGACCTTACCATAAAGATATGTACGTCTTCCTAGAAATTGTCCAAGTTCATTATAATCTTTAAATTGGAATTTTTGTCTCGGGATTTGCTCATCATCATCTTGTAGAACCTTAATTTCAGTCTGTCTAAAGAAGCATATAAAGTAATTGTTTTGAGTTGCTCGATAATCACCATACGCAGTTATCACTTTGAACTTAGAAAGAATATGAATCCTCCCTTCTTCTATCATTGGTCTGAACCTAGATATCTCAGTTGCTTTTATGTTCCCTTGAACATCATTATCCTGAAAAGAATAAATAAAGCAGATTAGTAATTATAAATTGATTTACAAATATAAAATATATAATCACATGTTATATGTATCTGACTTTAATTGTAGAAGTAAAATAAAGTTAAGAATATGCAACTTACATTTTCATCTATCAATATTAGTTGTAATCCATATACTTGTTTAGATATTGGATTGATGTTCTCCCACAACCTGGTAACCCTCGCCTTGATTACTTGATCTTTAGTAGTAAGGTCCAAATCTTTTATAGCTGTATAGCTATTTATTGACATTGTCAATGATGATCAACTACAAGATGAAAAGTTAAAAAATGTAAGTAAAAAGACAGAAGCTATAATATATAATACATTCACAAATGCATAAAATTCATACGTTAAATTCATCAAAAAAGTTTGCCTACATCAGTGGAAAAAGTTAATAGTTTCATGGTTGACAATAATAAAGTTGTGCAACATAGTGTATAGATAATACCTGCAGTTAGATTGTTGAAAACTTCTTTGTACACAACATTCTCTGTTACATTGTTATCTA
>NW_017975095.1:0-726 GCF_001876935.1 Asparagus officinalis
ATCTAGATCGCGCGATGGTCCACGGCAAACAACCCCGGCGCAGGCAAACAACCCACCCAAGCGAGTGACAGAATAACATGAGCTCGCGATTTGTTCGACGAAAGAGAGAAAGTTGTAATTTTTTAATTTTCTTTATTTTTGATTTTCATTGTAACCGGATCTAAAAAAAGACCGGATCTTCTGTAACTGAAAAAACTGTTATTCAAGATAGCAATGGAATCAATGAAGAAAGCAACGATTTTTCGAGCGAACAATCTGGCGACCACAGTGGGAGCCACCGATCTCGCTGCCGAGATCGGAGCGTCGCAGCCGCGGATCTCGATCCCGGTCGTGGAGGAGGTCGAATATGAGTTCGACCAGCAGAAATACGAGGAGTACGTGTCCTCATCTGGATCAACCTCCCCCGATAAGTCTAAGAAATTCCAGAATTTCTCCTCCAGGAGAAAAGTCCGTTGGTGCGAGGAAGTTGAAGCCACCAACGACAACCTCACCCCGATCGACGCCGAAGTTGCGTCGGGTGAAGTCCCATCGGCCTCTAAGCAGGTCAAATCCGCCATCGAAGGCGTGGTGACTCTCTCTAAGAGAGCTCGCCAGAGGCAGCGTCAACGCCTCGCGAAGCAATTCGCCAAGGCCATGGAGTCCGTTGACGGGGTCCGCTACAATGCGGATCTGAAGAACAAACGAGGCAAACAGCCTCAACATCAAGTGAAGAATGGTTCCTCCAAG
>NW_017975095.1:1326-2374 GCF_001876935.1 Asparagus officinalis
AGAAGCTGATTCTGAGGCCGGATTCGATTACAATGGTGGTTTTGTTTTAAATGACATTGTACCCTTTGTAATCAATCTTGATGATGAACAATCGTCAGATGGCGGTTGTAACTGGCAACTTGCTGATATTGAAATAAATCATGATTTAGAGTACTCCTTGTCTCTTAATGATGCGATAAAGGGATTATATGATAACCCAGATTTATGTATGCCGCTCCGATCATCTTATGTAACGAAGAGAAGTCTCCAGCATTCTTTCGGAACAACCCGAATTATTCCTGCCAAGGTAGGGGGACAAAAGGAAGTGATTTATGGTAAAGGAGAAAATCTTCCGTTGCCAGATCATTTCCTAAGAGAAGACGAGGATGAAGACAAATCTGGTCTGCATTTATCTAAGTATAGTCCGGAAGCGCGCATGCTCATGGAAAAACAAGGATACGATTTCACACTCGGAGAAGGTTTATACTTCGATCGAGGATCCCGTATCCCAGTCAAAGCGGCATACGTACCAAAAGGAAAACCCGATGACTATTACCGTCACAAGAGAGGCTTAGGTTATGTCTCATCAGATAACGAATGTGGTTTGCGAATTATCGATCAAATTGCTAACAAAGCTAAGGATGGGTACTTGCCAGATTCTTCAGCTGAGGATTCCGACACAAGTCTGGGAGAAATGTTCAAAACCTTAATGTCAAACATGACTACAGCTGATCCATCTACGTTGGAGGATGACGATCAAATGCCAACGTGGGAAGACCCATGGGTTCATCACCTAAACATGCAGTACGGTGATAGGTTCGAATAGAGAGAACCACCAACCGAAGATGAAGTAGTCCAAATTAATATGGGCGATGAGGCCAATCCAAAGCCCATATTCATCAGCGGTAGTCTTCCTCCAGATGAGAGAGAGGAATTAATTACCCTGATCAGAGAATACATTGATGTCTTCGCCTGGAACTACCAAGATATGCCAGGACTTGACCCCAATGTGGCAATGCACCGCCTTGACATCAAGCCGGATGCCAAACCTGTCAAACAACAGCAAAGA
>NW_017975096.1:0-2374 GCF_001876935.1 Asparagus officinalis
GTTATATAGTTTAATTTTTGCAAAACCCTAATAAAAAATTAAGATTATAGTTATATAGTTTAATTTTTGTAAAACCCTAATAAAAAAATCAAAACCCTAATAAAAAAATTAGATGAGTGTGAGGGTTAAGGTTAGGGTTAAGGTTAGGGGGGTGAGGGTGAGGGTTTGGGTGGGGGTGGGGGTGAGTTTTAGGTTGAGGTTGAGGGTTAGGGTTAGGGTTAAGGTTAGATGAGGGTGAGGGTTAAGGTTAGGGTTAGGGGGTGAAGGTGAGGGTGAGGGTTAGGGTTATGTGAGGGTGAGTGTGGGGGTGATGGTGAGGTTGAGGGTTAGGGTTAGGGTTAGGGTTAGTGTAGGGGTGAGGGTGGGGGTGATGCTAAGGGTTAGGGTTAGGGTGGGGGTGGGGCTGAGTTTGAGGTTGAGGTTGAGGGTTAGGTTTAGGTTTAGGGTTAGGAGAGGGTGAAGGTGAGGGTTAGGGTTAGGGTTAGGGTGATGGTTACAATGAGGGTGAGGTGATTGTGTGGGGTTATCGTAACTATTATATCGCTAATTACATAGAAATTACACACACTGTACACTCATATTTTTGAGCCGTAGAATACCCCGTCCAATAAATACTATATATAATCTCTTTATTTACTTGTCACATACGCGTACAGGATTGTTGGCGGATACGATACCATCGTGTTCGGTCCGATAACCTTTCCGTACTCGTATGTGACAGAGGGCTTATATATAAATATTTATTGGATCTGTCCAGTTTGGACGGGTTAGGTATGTAAACATGGCGTGCATATGTATTTACGTGTGTTCTTGTGTACTTTCTTTTCGTCAGAGTTTCGGTTTACATACCTAATGGGATAGAAGCCTTCCTCTGACAGCCGATCACACACACTTGTCCTATAACTTAAAATGATATATGTAGGGATATGCTCACTTCCATTAATTCTTAAATTCTAGATGCGGACAATTCCTGACAAATCGTTCATGGGCATACCACATGATCGAAGGCATCTAGACACTCGATACAATAATGGGATAGAAGCTTTCTTAGCCTACTCTGACACTAACCCTCTACGGTCACTCAGCGGGTTGATTTTTTGTCCTTGCAAGAATTGTAGGAATGATAAAATGCTCACTAGGAGTGACGTAAGTTTCCATCTGTCAATCAATGGATTTGATAGCTCTTATGTATTTTGGAGTCATCACGGTGAAGGCGTCCCGGTGATGCAATTAGAGGAAGAGTTTACTGATGTCGACAATCCGACAATTGACACAACTGATATGTTGGAAGATATTCTTACCGTGCCGTCTTCGAGTGATGTTAACACTACTGATATGTTTCAAGGTGTAGCCCGATTGATGAGACTTGTTGAAGAAAACGAGTCACTGTTATACGAGGGTTGCACCGAGTTCACAAGGCTTTCTTTTATGCTGAGGCTTCTTTATATCCAAACACTCAGTGGGATGGCTGTTACACATTTCGAGATGTTATTAGACTTGCTCAGGAAAGTCATTCCAGGTGGCGAGAAGAGCATCCCCGCAACTTATTATGAAGCTCACAAGATTGTTGATACCCTGGGTCTTGATTACAAAAAGATAGACGCCTGTCCTAATGACTGCATCTTGTACAATAAGGGTAATGAAGGTCTAGAGGAATGTCCGACGTGTCATGTATCACGCTGGAAAGAACATACGGGCACATCTGAAGGCATATCATCCAATAAACAGAGCAGAATCCCTGTGAAGGTTCTCCGATATTTTCCAATTATTCCTAGGCTGCAGAGATTTTATATGTTTGCCGAGCTGGCTGAGAATATGCGATGGCATTCGACCGATCGCAAAGAGGACGGGAAATTGAGACATCCTGCTGATGGTGAGGCATGGAAGCACATCGATTGTATATACCCTGACTTTGATAAGGAGTCTCGGAATATTAGGCTGGGGCTTGCTAGCGATGGATTTAATCCGTTTGGAGTAATGAGCTCTGCTTGGTCTACCTGGCCAGTGTTGCTGACACCGTACAACATGCCCCCGTCGATGTGCATGAAGCAACCGTACATGATACTGTCACTTTTGATCCCTGGAAGATATGATACTGTCACTCTTGATCCCTGGAAGATATTCTCCTAGAAATGACATTGATGTTTTCCTCCAACCATTAATTGACGACTTGAAGCTTCTCTGGGATGAAGGCGTCAGCACTTACGATGCTTATGGTAAGGAAGCTTTCCGTATGCGTGCAATGGTCATGTGGACAATTAATGACTTTCCAGCATATGCTAACTTATCTGGATGGTCGACGAAAGGTCAGATTGCTTGTCCGATTTGCATGTCAGATTATGAGGGAAAGTTCCTGAAATACAGCCGTAAGTTC
>NW_017975097.1:0-6887 GCF_001876935.1 Asparagus officinalis
TCTTTCTCTTTTGGCTGTCTAACTAACTATAAAATATTGGATATGACACCGCAATGTTTAATATATTTCCTAGCTGCAGTAAATGGTGTAAAGCTCTTGCCTACCATGTTTTAGCAGGGGCAAGAAGTAACTTGAGGCGAGCACATGTGCTCGGGCAACGGCGATTGGCAGGATAAGATACAAGCTCATTAGTATAAGTGCTTCAGATTGTAAGCCATTTTTTTTTTAAATTGTGAATTTATAAAGCAGCGAAATGTTGGATTATGGCTTCACAGTCAGAACTAATAAGGAGCATCGGATTGCTGATAGTTGACTGCATAAAGCGCTGTAATCTGTTTTGAAAGGAGAGAGTATCCCTCCGCATCAGAGTTGAAAAGAAACTGCCTGATCAAGCGGCTAGGGCCATAGAAGGAAAAATCTTCTTTTTATTTGAGCGGCAAGTGAAGTTTTCTATATGTAAGAGGGGCTTGCAATCAAGATTGCCTAATTCATCTGATCAGCTTTCGGATTAAAAATTTTTCATTTCCTTGTCGCGTATGATTGAGGGCTTTTAGCCTTTCTTTCATTCTGGGATTGGAGGTAACAATTGGAAGAGTCGCTCACACGCACAACGCCAAGGACCTGAGAAGGTTAATCTTTTAAGGGCTTTCTTTAAGCTCCTGGCGGGCGAAAGAAAACATGTGTCTGCTCACTATGTAAATAAAATGAGGCGTCATAACAGCTGATGGAAAATGAATTCGGCAAATAGAGAATTATGTTTTTATTATTTTGTAAAAGGCGCACGTGGCAAGCATATATTTACGCGTGCAGATTTCTCGGCTTCAAAGGCTCCTGCCATTTAAGAGTATCTTCCATGTATATTGATTTCTGGCCAGAAGCTTCGCGGCGTGCCAGGCAAGAAGCAAAAACTGGCAGTCAATACATATTACGCGTGCCGTATAAGCTTTTTGAGAATTGATTGGTCAGTAATGACAGATGTCAAGCTTAGTTTCTTGTAAACAAACGAAGCTCAGAAAGCTTATATGCGAATGACAAAAGTGTTTTAACGCCGATGACCGAGAGCCCAAATCTTTTAGTAGCTCAGTCCTAGACTACCCTCGTGCACAGTTCCGGATGATAATCTAAAGCATATCAATTCGCATACAACATACGGCTCCACAGAGAAGATATAATCCAGGAGACTAAGCTTCATTGGTAGGCGTCTGCTCTAATCTCAATTTACGCTTAGTACTATTTTTTAGATTGATCAAAATCGCTCGTTGAGGTCCTCAAGAATAGATGATAGCAGCATGTTAGTAGCATAGACTTCTCGTGCGTGCAAATTGATTTTTGTGGGGGCAAGTTATCAAACGAAGAGATAGGCACAAAAATGAGGAAGCGCCAAAGAAGAAGAATTATGCAACGGCTTGTGATTGAATTCTCATCTATAGGGTACGAGCAGCAGTAAATTAAAGGTCTACAAATGAAGACCCATGAGGAGAGAAAAATTAAATGCATTTCTTAGATGATATAGAGGTAGGCTCGTAGCTAGTGCCGTAATCAAAGGTTCCATGATCTTGGAGGAGGATATAAGTATATTCTCGAATTTATATGTGGTGTCGCTCCGAGGAGGCAAGAGATATCAATGATATAGAATCATGAGATATATAATATAATAGCTTTCGTCTATGGCTGTCTGATTGATCTCCTGGAGGCTAGGAAAGAAAGGCCATCGTTAAATGGTATCTATGATATCGCGTCATTTATTATGACGAGGCGTTTGGCCTTTGGGGTTTCATAAAAGGAATAAATCAAATGATATTGCTCCCAACGTGCCGCCAATTGCCCTGTGTCTCTCCTTATTTTGAAAGATAAAAAGAGGAAAACGACAAATGGCAATAATCATAAACTGCGTTTTATTCTTTAATCTTATTTCAGCCGTCAAGCGCGCCGATGTTCAAGATCTTTGCTTGGAGGCAGAAACAACCACGGAGGACAGTGCTTCGCCCCTGGCTGGAATTTGTTGGCATCACGCGTAAACGGAATTTGTGTAGGTATTTGTGCCAGGCCGCAGAGGTTGCCCAATAGTGCAACATTTTATTTTATGATAAAAATTCTTGCTGGGATACCATCCAAATAGCCTAGCAGGCCAGGAGAAACGCCGCGACGGTGAATTATCTCAATATGCTTGTCTGAACTGTCTCAAGAATTTATTTGTTGGAATGCAATTTATGGGAGCAAGACCGGCAAGTTTTGCAAGCTATTGTTCTTCTTTAAAACCACTTAGGTTATTATAAAAGAAGCTTTGATAAGTATTCCTTCGCACGGCTGATCAGCGTTTTATTTTTTTGCGTTTTTGCCTTTGCATTTGATTTTCACCCATAACAGCAGCATAATAGATATAGTCTAGGCAGTTGTATGGCTTCTTTGCCACAATTTTTTTAACTATTTTAGAATATGGCAACATACTCCGAAAACCAGGCTTCACTCAACATAGAGCTGCATTCAGCAAATTCTGAGCGCCCAAGGCATTGTTAAAAGAATCAACTGGCTAACTAAGGTCGCGGCAAAGGTTTAAACGCATTAATGTCAAATGGTTGCATGTAGTTCCACAAATGTGGAGGAATAAAAAATTTTTCAGCTTGTATCCAACCACTGCATTTTCTTCTTATTGCCAAGCAACATTTCGCTTCCACCAAGCACGTGCGAGCAGATCTTCTAAGTTTGATCGGTTGCAAGAGATCTCAAAGTTATAACTCCTATCTTATGCAAGAGTCTTACGCATTTGCTATCGGCGGACGGTTGGATTTTTCACTAAAACTTCACGCATTGGTGGAAACAATGCTTAAAAAACTGCCCTAATTGTTTGTTCATGAGGAAAAAACGGTGGCTAGAAGATCGCGTTCTAGTCTTGTTCTAATAAAACATTAGGCTACCTTCAACAGACGAAGATAATGGAGGAACATTCTAAATACTTTTTGAAAAACCAGAGTTTAGCGCGTTCGGAGCCCTAAAAAATTGAGACAACGTGAAGAAAGAACGAGGACGATCACGCCTGAAATGTTTCTTTAATTCAGCAGTATAACAAATGCCCCAAAATCGCCTAGGAGCAGTTGATCTTGACAAATTTCGAACCTAGGAATCCTGGCCAACTTTTCTCATGCAGAACGAGCAGAAGACGAGACGGCTTTTAGCCGCTTGTCTTTGTAGTCAGATTTTTTAGGCAGATCGGCGATCGAAGAAAAAAAAAGAGAAACGAAGAAAGGAGCAAAGATTAGATTATGTGGCAGAAGATAGAGGCCGCGTCTCGACATCTCGCATGTGCGGCCGAAGGGATTAGGGACGTTGCTATAGATCTTACTAGACTACGAACACGCCCAAAACATGCTCCAGCGACCAATTACGCGTCTACACCGACCTAAAAATTTGCCAGGCGACGCTGCTCGGAGCAAGATACGTACGCCACATCTTTCGCTTCATTATCGGCTTGACGGCACGGGACTACCGCATTTCCTAACGGCCGCTCTGTTATGCTAAGATTCCATGAGCGGCAAATCACTGCCAGATGGCTACAATCTCCAGCGCGGTCATGGGCCCTAATTACTCTGGGCGATCTCGCGTGAAGCAGAACGGTTTACTGAACTGGATCATCTGCAGTGCACCGTTTCGGGACGTCAAAATAAATTGAAATTACTGATGGTTTCAGAACGTGCCGGGTTCCGGGATAACGAAAACCTACACGGCCTATTTCTTGTCACGCAAATGAACTGGGCCTGCAAGAAGAGTAAAACGAGGGAGCAATCGAAAAGATTTGGGGAGGCCAGAGGCGGCGGTCTAGGGTTCTCATTAAAGCAACGTTTAAGCAGCACCCATTGTACGGCCCCTCGCGCTGGCGTAACTTTCTGCTCCGTCGATTTTTCTTGCAAGATTGTCGTCGATTTCCCCGAGCCGCGCGCGACGCGACAAACGCGCATCTCACAAGGACTAAGGCAAGTTCCAGCCGTAGCAAATTTAAAGGTTCAACCGCGCTAGTTGTGTCGCTGCATGTAACGCCTAGGTAGATGGTAGGCAGAACGGGCTCAAGACGTGGTGGGCTTGGGGCTCCAGATTTTGAACTAGAGAAATCAGAAAATAAGAGCGGAATTGACTCACCGTGCGGCCATCTTCTATTACAAATTTCTTGCCTACTTCGTTCGCCGTACGACAACTATGGTTTGTTTCTTACTGGAGACGGGCAAGCAATATTTTTCGCAAGGAGATTCGCCCGTATAAATCGGCCTATTTTTCTTCTTTCTTTTGGCCTTCTTCTTTCTTTTTTGCGGCTTGAAAACTTTGGCTAGTGCGCCCGCGTTCTTAGCCTGTTGTTTAATTCAGCGTAGATCCCCATGGCTTTTTTGCAAATTTTGTAGTCTTGTAAAGTGAGTATACTTCTAAAAAATAGCTAAAATTCATAGAGTGCTTGTGCGCTGAATGTTCTAGTGGCGCAGTTTACTTATGCGGCGACAGCGCGTATTCTACCTTTGCAGGGAAACGTTTTTAACGTGCATTTGCACTGTATAAGCAGTGCTAATGTGGGCTTCATGCAGGAGTGCTATTCTACTGTTGCAATATTTTAACCCATTTGCACTAGTATAACGTGGTATATGTACGCGAAAGTGAGGGTTCAATGCTCAGAGTCCATTTACAGCCGCTGCTGTAAAACTAAAACGCTTAGCTGCATGTTATTGTGGTTGACGGGGCATGAAGGTGTTTGGGGTTATTTCATAGGTACGGCAGCAAGTTCCAGCCAATGGCAAAAGTCATTTTTACTAGCTAAACCCTTTTGTGGTTAGGTATCAAGTGTGAAATCGCATTGGGCTGTATTTATTTCTGCCTAAGATTGGGAAAGTCGGCGGCTCCTTTGTGTTGATAGGGAAATTGCCCGCTGATGAAGTTCTGTTTGAGATCTTTAAGATAATTATCTGACGCTTAGCGGGAAATTAATATGACAAAAGTTCCCATGTAGTCAGCATGGCACCATAAGATTTTTGCTGCTTTTTAATTTTTAAATTAGCGATGGTTCTCAGTAATCACGAAGTCAGGGCGAGGCCCTTGGTACATGGTGGATAAACAATTTGGCTAATGGTTGAGGCAGCGTCGGTCCATCACTTAAGAAAGGTTGTTGCCTTACTGTGACCTATATTCTTGGAAATGGCCGGCCCAGGAAACAGCTGCTTCATGGGAAGTCTAGTATGAGCGTTATTTATAGTCGTGTGCTACTATTGATTTATGTCCATGCCAATGCTCGTTGCTGCAAAACATGCTTTTTTGCACTTTGCTCCGTGGGCCGGCTTCTGGCTAACCGATGAACATCGGCTTTTCACTGAGTTTTATTTTTATTATAAATGCGTTTCCCTGCAGAATTTAGTGTGTACGAAACGAAAAAAGTGGGGAAGCTGTGCGTCTGCACGGCAGCGAAGCGGCTGTCGGGCATGAAATCGGAAGACCGGTGCAAACGGGCCTGAAGAGGGCATGCTCTCGTACACTGAAGGAGAGTAAAAGGAGAACAAAGACAATGATTTCGGAGGTGGTTGGATAGGCGATAGTAGGCAGTATTCGGAAGCAGCTTTAAGTTTTAGTTGATGCGCTAATGCAATTGTTTATTAAGCGTCAAGTGAGCAGGCCGGAACAGAAATAGCGTTGGAGCATTTAATTAAATGGCCGATCGGTATAAGCAAAGTGTATTGCTTAATGAATAAAAAAAAAAAGTATCTGGATTGCGCATAGCCCACAATCACCAAACACTAAAAACAAATTAGGATAGCAATCGGAATGATAATGGTATAGTCAATATATTGATGGCGGAACTAGCTACTGTTTAGTTGTGTTTCTTAGCGGCGGGCGCTAATTACGACGCGTGGCGCGGGGCGCAACTATTTGTTAAAAATTTCTTGCTCACACGTTGGCAATAGAAATGGCGGTGACATAGTTAAATGAAACTAGGGATATAAATCGAAAGCCTAAATGAAGGTCAGAAAATGTTGGATATAATACAGGTTGCCCTTTAAGCTTCTTCGGAAGCTGGCACAGTTTGGGAGTTGTAATAGCTATGCGCGGCGACAAAATCCAGTTGGATAATATATTTTGAACGGGATCTTGTGAGGCGAAGAGATAGCATGCTAGGCGTGAAATCGCGTGCGGTCCGCCAAGCGACCAAGGGCTATCGTAGTCTCGTGGGCGTGGCAGCTGGTTTTGGATCGCTTACGTCATAACCTACTTAGGCTAGTTTGGAGAGGACTCTTTCGATGGAGCTATTAAACTAAAGAATAAAGTTTCAATTACGGCGCGATGAGAAGCCTGATGCATGCGTCTCTCTGAAGAAACCGTGAGCTAAAAAGTCCCTTTTTCAAGGGATGAGAATGACAGCTGGGCTTTGCACCCGAGTGATGTTGCTCGGAATCAATTACAAGCCTAGTCGAATTATTATTTAAATCAGCATCACAGATCAAAAATATTATTCAAATCAAAAGATGTTGTAATGCTCTCTGGCGAGCACCCTACCTTTGCTCCCTCCAATTTCTGTGTGTGTGTGTTGTGTGTTTTTTTTCCGGTTCTAGCTAGTTGGATTGCTGAGGTGCTCTTTTTGCCAAATTTCACTCTCCTGAACTTCCCCCGCACAAGAAGCGTCGACAGTATATCCATGCCAAGACGACATACTATGACATGTAATTCATTTATGTAACATGACTTCTTCTGTGAATTATTTTACAGTAACAAGTTCATTGTTTGGTTAAACTGTGATATGAAATATATATATATATATATATATATATATATATATATAGAGAGAGAGAGATATATATATATATATATATATATATATATATATATATATATATATATAGAGAGAGAGAGAGAGAGAGAGAGAG
>NW_017975097.1:6912-8699 GCF_001876935.1 Asparagus officinalis
AAAAAAGAAGACAATGGATATCCTTAACAGGTGAATAAGACATTTATTTTAGAAATTATCATATGTTGCTAAGTTGCTTCAAAACCTAATGGAGCAAAACTGATAGTATATCTCCTCATGCTTGCATTGCATTTCTATAGAAGTTTCTTCTTACTTTTGATGCTTCATTGGAAACAAAATTAGTAATATAGATAAGAACTTGACATATTGGTCATATCTTGTGCTTGTCTAGGTTGCATGGATACAGGTGGATGTGCAGTCACGAATACAAACACGAGACACAACAAATATGTAAAAGGTAGGATACATGGACATAACTATATGTATAATTATTTTAAATTAGATTAAATATTGAATTACTTATAACATTTGTATGTTTCTTATCATCTATAAGAATAAAGTTAAATCAAACTAATAATCAAGGATTAATAACAAAAGTTATTTTAATAATGATTTTAAAAAATAGTTATTCAAATCAAACTGCTAATTGCAACTTAAATAAAATATCTGCTTAATAAAAGTAATAGAATATTTAAAAATAACCGCAATTCAAAAAATAAAATAAAATAAAATAATAAATAAATAAATAAAAATAAAAATAAAAATAAAAATATAAAAGTAAAAAAATTCAGCATGCATGTATAGAGATTTTTCTTTTAAAAAAAATCACAGCTTAAACCGCATGTGTTCACGGGTAATCTGCGTATGGCACACGTGTTGAACACGAATACACGACCCAAAGTTAAAGTTGTCGAGTTTATATCGATTTAGAAAACATCATTGATATACCATATGATTAATCTATCAAATAAGTGAGAAATTTTGAGGTGATAGCAGTCACCAAAATAGCTTGGGGGTTATCCTCTCTATATCACTTCCCAAAACTCGTCCGTATCTTGGACAAATCCCATTTGAAAAAGTCTAGTATTTTAAGCAACTAGGTTGGATGTGGTCAAGTATTTATTTTATAAATAAGAGGCAATCCTATTCTTCTGAGCTACACGACAAATTTTTTTTATAGAGTGCAATACTAATCATAGAAGTGTAAATAAAATTTAAATTACAATATTGAACCTTGGGCCAATTTCTATTCAAGTCAGAGATAATGATGTCAGATACAAATCTATATGTAAACTGACCCTTTTCTTATATACTTTCATTTAATAAGTTCTGGAATAAGTATCTATAAATCAAATTTGAAACAATTTAATAACCCTTTTCTTATGGAGTATCATTTGATAAGCTCCAGGAGAATTATCTGGATCAATGATAATATTAGCTATGGAAAGATTTATCCAAACTCACACTTTTAAAGGGGATAAAGGGACTAGGTTTTATACACGTGCAATGCACGTGGTTAGATAAAATGATTAATTATTTTTGGCTTATTTCCTAACTAAATTTTGTTCCTCGGTTCCGCTTTAATAGTTTGTGCTTACTTTTGTCTCCAAACTTTAACATTGCGATTATTTGTTTTCTTTGATGTTTGTTTTAAATGGGTCATACATAATTTAAATTTTCATGTTGATATTTAAATTGATAGAAAACAAATATAGTCTGAAGCTAGTTTGAATTTTCATATTATTTGGACTGACATAAAACCAAGCTTTACTTGAGAAAGTACAGTGTAGCAAAGTAAAAAAAATATTAAAACAGTGTTATACAAGAAAGATGAATATTTAAAACCAATATGACAAGATAATTGATTAAAAGTATGTTAAAACGATACAAAAGAGAATATAAAATTTATTCTTAATCATTAATAGACTTCATAAAAATTATAAACT
>NW_017975098.1:0-1655 GCF_001876935.1 Asparagus officinalis
AGGATAACCCAAAATCTTTTTCACCACCAAAATCCCTCACTGATTAATTTCAATTGACAGTGGGTCCACAAAAATTGTCTTTCTGGCCCTCCTGACTCTTTCTATGAACAAGAGGTCCACTTTCATTTTGGAGTCCCCTTTCGATAAACAAAAGAACTCCCTTCTTCTTCTCTTTGGTTAAACCTTCTCATGGTTATAACCTAAGTTGAAGTTTCACTTCGATAAACGAAGAACTCATTTTTCAGTTTAGATAACCAATCTATAAAAGGCAAGTTTATCTAGATTTTTCCAGATTCTCGGAGTGGAGATCCCACTCCTAGTTTCTTCTGCACTGGAAATAGAATATAAAATTCTTCCCTTCCAGAATCAAGGAATAGAATATAAAATTCTTCCTTCCTTGTTATTCGGGTTTGCCTTCACCCTAAAAGAAGACCGGGAAATAGAATATAAAATTCTTCCTTTCCCGCACCGATCTTTCCAAAATTTGTCAATTTAGGATTCATCCGAGGAAGTTTATCCCGAATCCTAAGCAGGGATAAGTCTGTGCCTAACACGCGCTGCCGGTTTATTCTTTTTCCGTAGAAAAAGACACCAGAGTTCGATTCTGGGGTATCCTATCCTAAAACCTAAGCAAGGATAAGTCTGCGCTTAACCCGCGCTGCCGGTTAGTTCTTAACCGTTAAAAAGAACACCCGTTCACATATTCAACATCGTGACAGGTTGTTATTAATAACACCAGAATCCATGCCTTACACGCACGAGGAATTTCATCCTGAATCCTAAGAAAGGATATGCCGACGCCTAACACGCGCTGCCGGTTTAGTCTTTTTCCGTAGAAAAAGACACCAGAGTTCGATTCTGGGGTATTTTATCCTGAAACCTAAGCAAGGATAAGTATGCGCTTAACCCGCGCCGCCGGTTAGTTCTTAACCGTTAAAAGGAACACCCGTTCACATATTCAACATTGTGGCAGATTGTTATTAATAACACCAAAATCCATGCCTTACACGCATGGGGAATTTCATCCTAAATCCTAAGAAAGGATATGCCGACGCCTAACACGCGTCGCCGATTTAGTCTTTCTCCGAAGAAAAAAGACACCAGAGTTCGATTCTGGGGTATACTATCCCGAAGCCTAAGTAGGGATAAGTCAACGTCTAATACACGTTGCCGGGTAGCCTATTCCCGTAACAATGGCGAAGTCTATGTATTCGACATCATAGCACGAAGTCTAAGGGAGTTCATTCCCTTAGCACAACGTCACATGCGAAACGGATTTAGACAATTCGCATGCTAGCCCGACTCAAACGGTAGTCGGTAAAGGCTAATCAAACCCGTTGAAGGCTGGGGGTTAGCCAAAAAACCCTAAAGTCAACACCTAACACGTGTCGCCGGGTAGCCTATTCCCGTAACAATGGCGAAGTCTATGTATTCGACATCATAGCACGAAGTCTAAGGGAGTTCATTCCCTTAGCACAACGTTACATGCGGAACGGATTCCGATAATCCGCATGCTAGCCCGACTCAAACGGTAGTCGGTAAAGGCGCATCAAACCCGTTGATGGCTGAGGATTTGCCAAAAATCCTATAAATATGCGAGTCATTGACGCATCAACTTTATGAGTTGGTCCCGTGACCTGAGCAACATACGACGT
>NW_017975098.1:1742-6029 GCF_001876935.1 Asparagus officinalis
CTAAAGATCAGAAAATTAGGAACCGACTTCAAATTCGAAATTCTGACAACGGTCAGACAATAAATGCAGCACCGAAACCCTTTCAGATATTCGACAAAGCACCGAATAGCCCGAAGGATTGAAGGAATCAAGAACAGAAGCAATTCCAAGGTCCTATTACACCGACTGAAGGTTGGGACAATCATGTCCAAAGTATTCCAGACTCTTCTATAAAAGAACGAGACTGAAATACTTTGGAGGGGGTATCTGTAGGCATGTAAAATTGCTTATAAGTCCCTTGGCATAGCTCGGCGCGATGATTCGACAAACCATCGAGTGACGAGGCGACGAGGTCAACGAATCGCACGCAAGCAACGGAATGCATCCATTCGCGTGCGGAATCAAGCCAACGGTTCGGGGAGTCAACGAGTCATCCAAACAAGAGCGGACTCGGATGAATCACAACCGAATCAAGATCGATTTCGGACTCGAACTCAGAAGTGGATTTACTGCCAAATCAGGAATCCGACTTACTGCTAAATCAGATCAACGAATCAGAATCTGAATCAACCAAATCAAGGACAGAACCGAAAGACGAAAACACGACGGAACCCAACACCTAGGGGACTCGGCCAAAACCGAGCCACCCTCTAGTGGCTCGGTGGGCCGAGCACCTAATAGGGTGCCTAGGCCAGGCGAGCACACATGTTGGCTGGTGGCGAGCCACCTATCGGGTGGTCTGCCAAGAGCCGACGCCACCATGTCCGCCAGATCCTGTAACGCGGCACATATCCTGCCGACCACCTCAGGGTGGCCGGCCTTTGGCCGAGCCACCCGTAGGCTCGGATCGACGCGTCTCGCTCTAGGCCGCAGCCCCCCCTTGGTGTTGGGCTTTCATCGTGTTTTTGTCTTTCGTTCTGTCCGTGATTATGGTTGATTCAGACTCTGATCGTTGATCTGATTGTTAGTAATGTCGGATTCCTGATTTGCAGATAATCCACTTCTAGTTCGATCCGAAACCGATCTCTATGATTTGCTCGTGATTCATCCGAGGTCCCGCATCTTGTCTGAATGATCATTCGATTCCCCCGAACTGTTGAACTATGATTAGCCAGATCTGCTTCCGTGAAAATTGTCTTCAATATGAATTCATATGTTTCTTGATACACTATTACTTTTCTCGTTACAAAAGATCTGCGTCTTATTTAGATCCGCTTACCAACGAATCAAAGAAAAAAAATAAAAATACAAACTGTTCTCGCTTTTGAACAAAATCGCTGAGTCCTGTTTGTGCGGTCCAATCGCATTATTGTGGGGTTCTTATGCCAGACTCATCGGAGGTTAGAATACGTGGACCCACGCGCACGCGACTCTAGATCCGTCGATCTCACCATTTCGACGGGTATTATTCCTGCTATTGATCAGTGTGTTTCGTGTAGATATCTTAGAGTTCTGATTGTTACCTCTCGAAGACACCATGCTCTTCGTTGTGACGTGGACTGCTCGCCGAGAATCAATCTGAATCCTTCAATGTCCTCAGTATTCAAAACTCCAAGCTCGATCCTTCCAATCGGCATGTTTCGGCTCTCAGAGTTCCAACTCTTTGAAATGAAACAAGGGCGGGCTACTCTTATAGGCCTTCTACTGATGCCCAGGCACGGGCACAAGATCTCTGGCCGGCCACTTCAGGGTGGCGCGGTTTGGCAGCACCTCGACGTGCTCGGCCTTGCTACCACCCTGAGGTGCGCTTCGGCCCGCCGAGCCACTCAAGGGTGGCCTCGGCTAGGCGCGAGCCACTCAGGGTGGCTCGTTTGGCCGAGCACCCACAAGCTGCTCGCTCGGCGAGGCCCCCTTGGGTGTTGGTCCATCGTATTTTCGTCTTCGGCATTCTGTCCACGCGATTTTTGTTATTCAGACCTGATACTCGTTGCTCTGAATTTGCCAGTAAGTCATTCCTCGATTCTGCCCGTAATTCCACTTCTGAGCTCACAGTCCGACACCGACGCCCTTGATATTGGTCGTCGACTCACTCCGAGTCGTTCTTGTTTCGAACCACCTCGTTGATTTCCCCGCAACATGTTGGCTTGACTTCACGCTCGAATGGATTCATCGTTTCTCGCGTGCGTTCGTCAACCTCCCCCCGCTCGCCCTCAGTTGTCCTCGTCGGTCTTGTGCGAGCTATCTAAGACCCTATCAGACAATTTTATATGGCCTACAAACCCCTCCAAATATTTCATCGTTCTTTTAACACGTCTGAATACTCTTGGATATGATGCTCACTTCAGTCGTAAAACTGGTTGGATGGCTTCTGTCTTTCGCTCTTCATCTCTCACATTGGCTATCTCGGTTGCTTTGTCGACTGTCCTCGTAAATTCCACATACGTCAATACACTCAAGCCCGCATCGGATCGGTCAACACTCTTCACACACACAGGCTCACTTCAAGTTCAAAACCCCAACGTCCAGATAATAAATGCACACGACTCTTACAGACATTCTCACATACACGCACGAATAACCCGGAGAGATTGAGAATCAAGACAGAAGCCATCTTCAAATCCCGTCTATAACCGACTGACAGTTGGACAATCATATCCAAAGATTCCCAACTCTCTCATAAACAGAAACAGGCTAAATACTTGAGGTGGTGGGATTCTTAGGCAATAATGCTTACGCGTCCCCTCTACATAGCGGCCACAAACGACAACACATGGGGCGACAGTTGACTAACCGCACGGAGACAAGCCATCCTGTCACGCGCTGATCAACCACACATCTCCGCGGAATCAACCAGTCATTCAAACAAAACGACCGATGAATCACACACATCAACATCGCTTTCGGACTGAACTCAGAAGTTTACTGCCAAATCAACCACTTACTGCAAATCATCAACGATCAGAGCTATCAACCAAACATGAAGAACGAACGAAACGATGACCAACACAAGGGCGGCTCGTGCGCCAGGCCACTTGGTGCTCGGCGAAAGCGAGCCACCTGGAGTGGCTCGCGTCCGATGCCACCCTGAGGACCGCGCCGAGGCACCTCAGGTGCTAGCCAACAGCCGAGCCACCTCACGGTCTCGGCCAGCCCGAGGCCACCCTGAGTGCCGATACCGTCCCGGCCAGTAAAGGAGCCTATAAAAATAGCCCCCCTTTCATTTCAAAAGTTGCACCTAGACCAAACGCGAATTGACAGTCGACTTGATTTTGAAACTAGATTTTAAGATTCAGATCTGATCGCACGCCGTCACAAGCATGTTTCGAGGTGAAAACAGATCAAGATCACACGAAACCACACTCCATCAAGCAGAAATACCTCAATCGTGTAGATCCACGGGTTAGATCGCGCGTTGTCCACGATAACCCCGTCGCAAAGAACCCACACAAACAGCGACAAAACAGCTCCGCGATTTTCAAGAAAAGTGTAATTATATTTTTCTTTGATTCTTAAATGGACAAAAAAGACAGACATTGAACCGAGGAAAAATACTTATTCAAATAACAACGAATTCATAAGACAATTTCCCGCGACAGCAATCATGCACATTCGGAAATGAGTCATTCAACAAGACGACCATGAATCAACCAAAACAAGCCTGTTCGAACTCGATCAGAAGTTGATTTCTGCAAATCAGGAATCCACTTCACCAATCGATCAACAACACAGTCTGAATCAACAACACTAAAACGAAAGCAAAACACGAAACCAACACCAAGGGGCTCGCCTGAGGCCAGCACCGCCTGCCTGAGCCACTCTGGGATGCTCGCCAAGCAGACCACCCTGAGGTGCCGTCCAGATCTTCCCCGTACATCTGGCGCTCCACCCATGTTCGCTCTTGCATCCACCAATAGTGGCCGCCCGAGCCACATGGTGTCGTTGGCCGAGCCCCTATATGTCGGCCACCGGCGCCACCTAAGATGCCGGTTTGCGAGTCCCTAGTTTGGGGTCCGGGTTTTTCTCTTGTTTGTCCTTTGATTGGGGTTGATTAAGTTCTATTCTATCTGATTTATCGAATCGATTCTAGCGTAAACCACTCGATTCAGTCGAAAGTTCATCATTTATTCTCCGAGTCCGCCTTTGTTTATGACCGTCGACTCCCCCGACATTGATTGATCCACCGAATGTCATACAGTGCTCCGTGCGATCGTTACCCATCGCCCGCACTCATGTTTCGAATCATCGCCGAGCTATGCCAAGATTATAACAATTCATCTACAGTACCCAAAGTATTTCACTCTCTTTTATAGAATCCTAATACTTACATCATTGTCCAACCTCACTCTGTATAGACCTTGAATTGCTTCG
>NW_017975099.1:0-2890 GCF_001876935.1 Asparagus officinalis
GAAAGGTTTTGAGTTCTCTAAAGGGAATTTCAAAAGACAATAACCACCATCCCTTTTGATTTAGCTTTATATATAGGCAGATGGACCCACAACTACTGGAATCTGGACCGTCGGATCAAATTCTAGCCAACGATCGAGATTAATTATCAAAATTCAAAGTGGCATCCTAAAGATCAAGGTGCAACCCACTCACCACCAATGGCCCGCAATCTGCCAAAAATGGAGTTGTGGTAGTAAAAAAGAACGTGCAATGACATCAGCCATGCTAATCTGATGAGACTTTTTAGTTCCCTTATTTAATGCACACCTAAGTCCGTCCAAAGTGACTCTCATTTCACTCGAACCCGGCTAAAACCGACTCTAAGCAAAAGGGGCCAACTGTTATGGTGTTCTCAATCGCCAAAGTGTAACCCCTTTGCTAGTAACGGATAGATGTACTTTTGCGTGTAATGCCCCAATCAAATTAGCAGCCTAAGACCAACAAGGATTCCAACTCAGCCTGCTCGCCAAGTCAACATTCCTACATGTCGACTCGAACGGTGGAACTTGTCGGCCCTCTTGTCGAAGATGATTCACAACGAGCCCACTCGACCAATTATTCGACGCCTTACGAGGACGGCTCGAAAGGCATTACTTCTCGACGAACCCAGAAAATGACTTCAGTCTCGTGCCTCTCCCACTGATAACGTGTCGGTATCACATTTAATAGTTAGCAGGTGCTATCATACCTCTAGCTCTAATAGCCTTCATGACTCATCGGACTACGTTGGCATTTCCATGCCTCAGATTGCTTCACATTTAATGCTGAGGTGATCTCTCCTCTAGTCGCTAGCCGACACCTGTAAAGCAAGAGCTGACTACGCCACCAGCTCATGCTTCTTCACCACCACCCTGTGCTCGATCATAATAACAATTCTACCCCTTATACTACCAGTATAAATAGAGACACTATTCTAGATACTAAGGTACGCCATTTTCTGAGCTACATTTGCAAATTCCACTACACATAAGAACTGACAGTTTGTTTGTGAGAAAAATTGCAAGAAAACTAAGAAATAGATTAGTATTAATCTCCCTAATTGACTTAGGAAAAGAATAAATATAATCTCTCAAAGTAAGTTCTCTCTAACTGACTTAGAAAAAGAAATTATAATTTTTTTATCGGTTCCCGATTTACAAAAGAGAACAGAATCAACAAAGATCCTTCCTTTTGTTTAATATTGGTTTCTTCTTAGTGGCGATGGGAGCTTGAGTCTTGTATCCCGTTGACGATCTGAGCACCTTGCTTTGTGGAACTTTGTCTTCTCCTCCTGACTTAACGTCTTGGGGGAGCTTGTAAAGCAAGTTTAGGAACTTTGAATAAGTTTAGAACTCTGCGAGTGAGTTAACTTTAGAAAGAAAATTCAATCATTTTTAACCGAAATAAGCTAAATAGCTTTCCTCTCTAATAGCCGATCTCAAAGATCTTCAACCAAAGATGGTTCAAAAAGCCCAGCCAAATAATCTAAAAGCTCCAACCAAAAGCTAACCTTTTTTTAGCTGTAAAACTAGTTATTTATAGGGTTTAAAGGGTGTACCTGACCCCTTTATTCACTCCATAATGGGGGCTAAATCGCCCCATTAAGTGGGTAACCATTCAAGTAATTTGAAACAGTCAAACGCGACTTTTGCATTCTAGTTTCAATATGCAGCGGTGGACCCTCGCGTTTAGCTTTTAAAACACGGGAGTGAACCCCGCGTTTGGAGTTAGGAACGCGAGGGTGAACCTCGCATTTAGAGTTTGGAATGCGATGGTGAGCCCCGTGTTTGGCCTTGAAGAGATCGTCAATTGTAATCTTTTTTTTTTAATTTTGTAAGGATCGTCAGCTTGTAATCCTTATATTTCATTCTTTGAAATGCGAGAGTCATTAATTTATAACTCTCGTCTATTTTTGTGAAAGTCGTCAGGTTGTAACTTTCAATGTTAGTATTTTGTGAGAATCAGCTATCTGCAATAATTTTTGACAGCCTACAGAATCCCCTCCAAAGTTTTTGAAAGTTCATGGTTGACTGGAACGAATTTTCGAAATACTTTGGATCTCAATTTTGATCTTGGAGCAGTGTACTGTTGATTCCTTATTATAAAGGAGTTGCTCACTACATTCGTCTCGAAGACACCATGCATTTGGTTACAGAGATTTGTCACGCAAGACCTGTGTGAGGGTGTCACGTATTAGTTTCTGAAACGTAGGGGTGAGCCTTGTTTTTTTATGAAACGTAGGGATGACCCTCGTGTTTGCCATTGGAAACGCAAGGGTGACCCTCGTGTATACATTTAGAAACGCAAGGGTGAACCTCACATATGCAATTAGAAACACGAGGGTGACCCTCGCATTTTTCCTTTAGAACACGAGGGTGACCCTCGCATTTTTCCTTTAGAACACGAGGGTGACCCTCACGTTTACACTAAAGTCGAACCGACTAAGTGAACGCGAGTATCATGTTTTAGGCGGGATTCTTGCCTAGAATCCTGTGCAAATCCTGAAAGCCTAGCTGTCTTATAAATAGACCCGAGGGTCAAACAAGGGTCAAATCGACTCTTTCATCAACTTATTTTCTCAACGAGAACTCTTGTTTTAATTTTCGGCAATCTTCCTACTGTTCACCGTCAGAAAAATTGATTACACCCCAAAAGCGAGCTTCCAAATCCAAGAAGGCCGCCGAGATGACTTCAAGCGTGCTAGCGTTCGAGGCCACCGGTGGCGCTACAGCTCATGTAGCCGCAACATCGCTGAAAACTCCCCTGATTAGTGGTGAGTTTTGAACTAAAAACTTGTTCAACAAGTTTTTCTTCTTCAACACGAAGCTCGCATTTCAAACGACGAGCGAGGCTTGCGTTTTGCTTTTGAAA
>NW_017975100.1:0-2366 GCF_001876935.1 Asparagus officinalis
ACCTCGCTTGGAGACCTCGACGACGGTCCTCCCACCGACGACTTTATTGACGATTTCTTTAGCCTCTATAGAAGTTGTAGACGTGCCAAAGTCATCTAAAATAGGGGAACTAATGGCTTTGCAGTCGAGTCCATCTCAGCTAGATATTGGCACTCCTTCCTAAGCTACTACACCGAAATCACCTGCTGGTCTTTTACTTGGCTTCGCGTGTTCAGAAGTTTCTGTACCGTAGCCTATTGCTGTTTCGAGCCCCGCAGACGTACCAGATTTTGTCAAGATTTCCCTTGACTACTTGGGAGGGCTTACCAAGAAAATAATTGAGGTTGTGCTAGCCGGACGAGATACTTTTGATACCTTCAAGCCCATGCTCACGAACAGTTTGAACAACCTCAAGCTCGTAGGTGACGTTGACGTTGTTCAGCGCTATTCTGAAGCCATCTCTCGTCTAGAGGGACAACTCAGATTCTTGGAGTCTTTGGGTCGCGCTGATATCCAAGCGCAGATTGCATCTACTTTTGAGGATATTCGAGCCGAAGAACTCAATAAGTATGAAGCCGCTTGACGTCATATAGCTGAGGAAGAGGTTGAGGTTGAACAACTGCAACAGCTACATACTCAAAAACAAGCTGAGCTGATACTTTCGAATACTTCTTTGGAGAATTTGCGAGAGAAGATCGTTGCCGCTGAAGTGGAGTTGACTAGGATGAAGGCTCAATTCAAACGAGAAGAATCTATTGTCACTGAGCTCAATGTCAAAAGTACTACTTCCCTGGTGAATTACCGTGCCAAAGCTGGTGCTCTGGAAGAGGCTAAGAAGGAGGTAGCTGCCATGCTGTCTAGCAAGGACGAGCTTCGGAAACGGGCCGAGATGCTGGTTCGGGCCGACTATGAAGAAAAACTTTCTGACATTAAGTCTCAGCTAGCTTCATTTAATCTGATGAATTGATGAGCCTGTTTTTGTATCGTTCTTTTGGTAGGAACAACACTATCTTAGGTCACCTTGTTTTCCTTTGAATAAAGGTAGTGTTGCCGTTTGGCTTTTTATTGTTTCTTTTTCATATCATGTTTTAACATGGAACAATGAAATACCAGTTTGATATTGCGACAACAACTATTTATTCCTCTTGTATTATACTTTTGCCTTAAATACTGGAAGAATACTGTAAGTGCCAGGAATACAATATTAACGTGGCACACTTTGTGGTCCCGTCGCTCTATTGTTAAGAGTCGACGAGTGGAAGGTGTTGCGATTGGAGCAACTTTGAGGACTTATCGCTCTATTGACGAGAGTCGATAAGGTAGAAGTGTTGCGTTCAGGGCAACTTTGAGGACTTATCGCTCTATTGACGAGAGTCGATAAGTTAGAAGTGTTGCGTTTGGAGCAACTTTGAGGACTTATCGCTCTATTGACGAGAGTCGATAAGGTAGAAGTGTTGCGATTGGAGCAACTTTGAGGACTTATCGCTCTATTGACGAGAGTCGATAAGGTAGAAGTGTTGCGTTCAGGGCAACTTTGAGGACTTATCGCTCTATTGACGAGAGTCGATAAGGTAGAAGTGTTGCGTTCAGGGCAACTTTGAGGACTTATCGCTCTATTGACGAGAGTCGATAAGGTAGAAGTGTTGCGTTCAGGGCAACTTTGAGGACTTATCGCTCTATTGACGAGAGTCGATAAGGTAGAAGTGTTGCGATTGGAGCAACTTTGAGGACTTATCGCTCTATTGACGAGAGTCGATAAGGTAGAAGTGTTGCGTTCAGGGCAACTTTGAGGACTTATCGCTCTATTGACGAGAGTCGATAAGGTAGAAGTGTTGCGTTCAGGGCAACTTTGAGGACTTATCGCTCTATTGACGAGAGTCGATAAGGTAGAAGTGTTGCGTTCAGGGCAACTTTGAGGACTTATCGCTCTATTGACGAGAGTCGATAAGGTAGAAGTGTTGCGTTCAGGGCAACTTTGAGGACTTATCGCTCTATTGACGAGAGTCGATAAGGTAGAAGTGTTGCGTTCAGGGCAACTTTGAGGACTTATCGCTCTATTGACGAGAGTCGATAAGGTAGAAGTGTTGCGTTCAGGGCAACTTTGAGGACTTATCGCTCTATTGACGAGAGTCGATAAGGTAGAAGTGTTGCGTTCAGGGCAACTTACAAAAGTTTTAAGCTAAAGCAGCATATTTCCCAAGAATTCCAATTCTAGAACTAAGGGTACCCCCTGCATTCATGTCCTTGAGTGGGACTGCGTATTTTTGAAGGAACGCATCTCCGAACCATTGCATTTGGTCCGACTTTTATGGACGCATGGCTTTGTCCCGCGTCTGACAGGAAGCTGAAGCGGCCGTAATGATGACGAAGAGGCCTTTCTCAACGGG
>NW_017975101.1:0-2365 GCF_001876935.1 Asparagus officinalis
AGAATGAATCCCTCAATCTGCAGTGAAAACTTCCTCCTTTATAAACAGAAACCCAATCTTTTAAACAAACAGTAAAACTCTAAACCCTTGTTTAAAAACTTTAAAACACTTCTTGATTACTTGAAAAGAGATCAGCAATTGGGTATTTATACCCTCTCAAAACTCAGCCAAAAAACCCAAACAAAAAGTCAAAACAGACCCCAGAAGACAGCTCAGAAAAATAGCCGTTAGTGTCTAACGGATCTATTGTCGGGCGACCGACAGAACGTTCGGTCGACCGACGGAAAATTCGGTCGACCGCGAGCAAGTCTGAAAAACACGGTCGACCGAAATCTGATACATGAAAATCTGTATAGCTGATTTTAAAATGCTGTTTAAAAATATCAAATAAATTCCAAAAAATGTAAAACTTTGGGGAATGATTGTAGACATGATAATAAACATGCTACAACGACTGGTTTCGAAAAAGGACTTCCCAAATGAAAAATATCATCATTTTACAAAATAGTCCAAAACATGAAAACCTGAAAATTGATATTTTGATATTTTGACTTAAACAACATTTTGAAACCTTATGAAATGATTGTATAGACTTGATAAAAGATATAACATGTTGTTATGAAGTCTATAATCTAGAAATACAATATTTTCATAAATTTGCATATTCTATGCAATATATTCAAAACACTAAATATGATTTCATTAAATATAAGCTTGTTAAAGGTGAAATCATATATAGGCATATAAACATGAAACAAAATAGTATTTTCCAATTCTATTCATTTGTTTCATAGTAAAACTTGAAAACTATCAAACCAAAATATATATGTATATATATAACTATATATATATAAAAACCAAAACGTGTATGTGTGTATATGATTGAGCTTAAAGTACTAACACACATAATATAAATCCTAAACTAAATTACCCAAGCTTGATCTTGATCTTCATTGAGCTCAACTTGGTACACGTGCGGATGAAGCTTGAACTTGATCTTGAACTTGAATTGTACGATGCTTCACTCCACAATTGCGCCAACCTCCATTTGATATGATCGTATAGGCTCAATCCATCCAACCTCCAACTACGTTGTTTGTCTACAATACATAAGAATGTACAAACACTAGACAAACAACATTAGTAGTAAATTGTTTGTAAATCATTATCAAAACAAGAAGGCCAACAGAGTATAGTATAGAAACCCGACAGGTTCCTCAACAGGATGGGTATGACTATAACTTAAAATGTATTACTGTGATTGATTTTCCTAACATATTATTATTTTATCATGTAATCATTGATTGCGGCATTTGTTTGTGCAGGAGCTTAGATTGTGGTATTTTCATGATGGGATACATATATTCCATCATCAACAACACACCACCATTCATTCATCAGGATGATTGTGAACTTCTACGAGCAAAGATTGTTATTGCCTTTATCTCGGAGGAAGCAGAAAATCTGCAAGAATATGCTTTTACTCAGGAAGTAGACTTTGAATATACATGTCTTGGATGTGATGAATGTTGAAGTTGCACAGGAGCATAAAGTACTTGGCTGATTTGGATTTTGTGTTTATTGTGTAGCTTAAATCTGTACAGGAGCATAAAGTACTTGGCTGATTTGGATTTTGTGTTTATTGTGTAGCTTAAATCTATGCAGGAGTATAGGGTGTTGATTTTTGTAATGGTGTTATGTATTTGTTGTTTTATGCTGTAATTATGTTAAATACATGTCTTGTTTTTGTAGTTGTAACTGAAAATTTATGATTGTCCTTACTTTCACAGGTTCCATCAGATTTTATATTCCAGATTTTAAAATCATGTGAATTTGTTGTGTATTTGTTGTGAATGTTGAAGTTGTGAATGTTGAAGTTGTGCCTTATTGGACGAGTGGGATCATTACAATGGAGATGTCCTCACTTTCACAGGTTCCACCAGTTGTGAATGTTGAAGTTGTGCCTTATGGATAATTGAATGGGTGTTAGTGGTATCTTCTGCTGCCTGGCAACTCTTTGCTCAGAACAAAACTCTGCAGTCCTGGTTGCTATGTTTCATGAGTAGTGTAGTCTGCTATTTTCTCAGTGAACCTCTTGGAGTTGTTAGGAAATTCAAGTGAAATTTTACAGAATTAAAGACAATGTTGTTTTACTCTTTTAAGAAAATATATGGATTGTAACTTTTAGCATTTGTAACATGTTAGAATCTCTCCGGCAGTTCTGTATTCACGAGACATGATGATCCCTTTGTTTTGCTTCGTCTTAAAACCCAGACGTGCCTAATCAATACCTCTTCCATAGGCCCAGGAATTACTTTGTATACATTGCCTATGCTTGTCAAAGCAGCCATCTGCATTATCCTGC
>NW_017975102.1:0-2364 GCF_001876935.1 Asparagus officinalis
TATAGGTTGCTCCAGTTATCAAACTGATGAGTTGTACTATAGAGCTGGGGGTGCGAATAAGTCTTGGAATCGAAATGCACGAGACACGGAGCCTCATTGTCCGTGTTCCAACATCATCAAGGCGGTGCTATCAGAATGCTGTTGCTCCGAAGCCCCAAGGAGAGTTTCGGTGTTCAAGAGAATCTCCACCGGAACGTCTGGGACTAAGCCTAGGCATTTCCAGCGAAGAAGAAGGATAGTCAAAGACGGAGAATTCCCGAAGGTCACCATCAACACTAGCGAAGGACAACCCCGCGAGGTACTCATGATCAGTGCTGAGCAAATGAATAAGATGCTTGAAGACGCCCTAGCTCGGCAGAAAGAAGCCTTCAAATTCGAGATGGAGATGGCCATGCAGCAGATGAGAGAGATGCATGACCAGCAAATCGCGGCTCTGACAAGTCACCAGGGAGAACCCACTCGACACCATAATCAGAATCAATATGAGAATGAACGGGAAGGGAATAATGTCAACCTAACTATTCCCCCTGTCAACAACGACAACGGAGTTGGTCCTGTAGATGATAATGCAAAAGAGGACCACGTTACTTCTCCCCAAAGCCACTCGAAGATAGAAACGAGTGAAGACAAGAAGATGAAGGACTTGGAGAGCAAAATCAACGCGTTGATGAACGCTCAAGAGGTGAAAAGGTCCGGCATACCATGTCCATACCCAAGGGAGTGGGAATCAATTCCATATCCGGCAAAGTTCAATTTAATCAACTTTACGCCGTTTGATGGAAAGGGTTCCCCTACCCAACATTTAATATATTTCAAGTCTCACTTAGGAATAATCTCCGGCAATGAACCCTTGATGGTACGGTCATTCGTTGGCACTCTTCGCGGAGCGGCCTTCGATTGGTATCGTCGCCTCAAGCCGGGGAGCATCAGCAGTTGGGACGACATGGAGGACATGTTTCTGACGAACTTCTTCGACGATGACACTGAGGTCTCAATCAGCACTCTATTTGAGGAGAAACAGAAGAACGGTGAGACAGTCGAAAACTTTGTGAAGAGGTTTCGAAATAAAGCAATGAATTGTAGGGATCCGGTCAGCGAAGACTTCATCCTCGAGACCTGTCACAACAATCTTTCCTTGGACATCCTCGAAGCTATGGGAATGGCGCCACCAAAGACCTGGAAGGATATGAAGGTGCGAGGAGAACGAGCTGAACGATTCCTCAAAAGAAAGAAGGCAGAAAGGGGTCAAATAGCTAATAATGCCCCACAACCAAACTTTGCCCCTAAGGGAAAAGGAAAAGCGCATGCAAATGCCGTGAATGCGAATCAAACGTTCGAGGTGCAAGCGCAGCCGCAACAGCAGCAGCAAAAGGCGCCTCAACAATCAAGGTGGCAACAGCAGACCCAGAAGCCAAAAGCCTCGGAGCCGAAGTTCCCAAAAGTCTATTCGTTCAGAGAAGATGAAGTTCCCGGTATCTTCAAGTACCTCATTGAGAATAACAAGATCAAATTGCCTCCGATCCAGGATCAGGAAGATGCCAAGAGAATCAATGATCCGAAATACTGCGCATTTCATAGAGCGGTGCACCATCCTACCAAGGTGTGCTATGCTCTTAAGGACAAGATCCTAGCCCTCATCGATGTCGGGGTCATTACAATGAAGCAGCCGAAGGAGAAGGGAGTGGGAGTAAATACAGTATCGATCAGCTTCGGTTCTGTTCCCTTAAACTGGTTCCAACATGAACCAGTAATAAATGCAGCTATGAAGACGGTGAACGTTGATCCTCACAAGCAGCGCCAGAAGGGACTTGTGCCACACACAGCCTCCAATGGTGAGATTCTTTGGGTACTGGGACCTCTTCCAAGAAGAAATCAAAAGGGAAAGGCAGATCTTGTTATGGGGTGTCCGCTATTCCAGGAAGAGACGATGACAGAATTCCGGCTTTCCCACTTTCTGAAGATGAGCAGGAAACATTCGCCACTCGGAGCGGGAACGAGTACCACTACAAGTACCCGGATGCTTCCGAGCAATTAGGTACCAACACTCCCCCTTCCAAGACATTGTCAGAACTGGGTATTGTAGCAGTTCCCCCAACGCCTGTAGCGACGGAGAAAATCCAGCAGAAGGAGAAGGGAAAAGAGCCTTTACGCCAAGAGTCCCAAAACCCGAAGCAGTCTCGATTCAATCATCCGATTGGGAGAGACAAACCGGGAAATGCGAGCTCTCCACCCCATTTCGACATCATGGCGCAGTTGGCCAATATCCCGGCTAGGATAACCTTATACGAGTTATTACGTCTGTCCAAAGATACGAGGAAAGCATTACAAGAGGCCTTGAGCGATTCTGAAGCTTTTCTAACTCGA
>NW_017975103.1:0-1341 GCF_001876935.1 Asparagus officinalis
TTATCTCTAACCCTCTTGCCAACTCGAGTCCGATGAGTAACGCGTTATATTCGGCCACGTTGTTGGTGCATGGCTCAGTTAGAGAAAAAGGCTCTGGGTAATACGTGGTTCTGTGGGCTGTGGGGAAGTGAGGACCACCCCCACTCCTGCCACGATGGATCCGCTCGTGCCGAAGCGAGATGCGCCGTCAAAGAACATCTGCCAGGCTTCCGCCGGGGAGGTTGTGTTGACTTCGGGGGGTTCATCTGGCAAATCTTCGAATAATTCAGTTTTCGCACCTAGCGGATGAATGGCCATGAGATCATAGATAGCTTATCCTTTGACTGACTTCTGTGGCATGAAGTGAATATCGTAGTGCGACAGCAGGAGCGCCCATCTTGCCAAACGCCAGTTTAAGGCCGCAGGCTGCGTCATGAAGACTCAGATAGGGTTCATCCGGGAAATGACGTGGATAGTTTGGCCAACTAGGTAGTGTCGCATCTTTTGGATGGAAAATACCAAGGCCAAACACTCCTTTTCGACCATAGGGTATCGTCGTTCGGCGCCCTGTAGAGTTCTACTCAAGTAGTAGATGCCCTGCTCGTGGCCGGCATCGTCATTTTGTGCTAAGAGGACGCCCAGAGAATGGTCCATAGCTCGTACGTAGATGAGGAATGACTTTCCCGAGATTGGAGCCGCGAGGACAGGCGGGTTCGAGAGATAAGCTTTGATCTCCTCAAAGGCCCATTGGCAAGGCTCGTCCCACACGAAGGAAGTACCCTTCTTCATCAGTTTGGAGAAGGGTTGACACTTACCCGAAAGATTTGAAATAAACCTCCGGATGTAAGCCAATCGTCCCTGAAGACCCCTTAGTTCCTTATGATTTCGGGGCGGCCGAAGCTCTTGAATAGCTTGTACCTTATCTGGGTCAATTCAGATTCCTTTTGTTGTTACCACGAACCCGAGGAATTTACCACAGGACATCCTTAAGAATGACTTCGTAGGATTCATCTTGAGTTGGTGAGTTCTCATGAGTTCAAACATCACCTTCAAGTCTTGGAGATGGTCCTCTTTACTATGACTTTTCACGACCAAATCATCCACATAGCACTCGACCGTCTTTCGCAGGTGATCTCGAAAGATCATGCTCATGGCGCGTTGGTAGGTTGCGCCTGAGTTTTTGAGTCTGAATGGCATTACCGTGTAGCAGTATACCCCCATGGGAGTCCTGAATGAAGTGTGTTTTTCGTCCTCGGGTTGCATTTTGATTTGATTGTACCCTGAGAATCCATCCATGAAGGACATCCTCTCAAATCCGCACGTGTTATCAATGATGACATCCGTGATGGGCAAAGGAAACTC
>NW_017975103.1:1966-2364 GCF_001876935.1 Asparagus officinalis
TGCACCAAGCTAATCGGCTTGAACTTCGCTGGGTATGGGACTGTATCCCACTCGACAGGATAGGGTCGGACCACTCCCAGCTTGTTCATGTTCTGTTGGAGCTTTAAAGCGTTAAGCTGGCTTTGGAACTCATCGAACCTCTTGTCGCGGGCGCTACCCCCAGTATGAGACGTCCCTAACGATGTCTTGGAAGAGTAATCAGATTGTGGGCCAACATTATCCTCCGTTTCAGTCGCTGGACGATGGGGAGGTATCCACTCCTTACTCCCCGTCTGTCGCGGTAAGGTGTGTTGGGTTCTTTTCTTCTTCTTCTTCTTGTTCAGAAGCTACTCCAACATTTCCCTTAAGGAGTCGATGGTTGCCTGTTGTTCTTCGAACTTTTGGGCCACCGTCTGTTC